>NC_060193.1:50029829-50162329 GCF_021184085.1 Oncorhynchus gorbuscha
GTGATGAAAGAAAAAAAGCTGAAAAATAATTCTCTCAACTATTATTCTGACATGTCACATTCTTAAAATAAAGTGGTGATCCTAACTGACCTAAGACAGGACATTTTTACTATGATTAAATGTCAGGAATTTTGAAACTGAGTTTAAATGTATTTGGCTTAGGTGTATGTAAACTTCCGACTTCAACTGTAGCTGGCTAGACTAACTTACCTAGCAATCTATAAAATGTTTGCTCACATGGGCTAATTGAGTGAATTTCAAAATTGCACATTGTGTATTCCACTATCCTAACGAATAGTAAGGAAACACTGGAGAGCATCATGGTATACAAATAATATTATATAATTGGGCAGTCTTCCCACACCAATGCATTGAGTGGTCTCTAATAACTTTGATGAACAAACATTCTGAAAATGACACGTTTTATATGATCCCCCCCCCTCACTCCTCACTCCTGGATCCCCTCCCTCCCTCACTTCTCCCTCACTCCTGAAAAGATCCAAAATCCACCTCTCTCATTTCATACAACAATCTGTCTTGCTTCTTCATAGAAGTAGTAAAGAAAGGGCAGTGGAAGTGTCTGTTTATAAAAAATAAAAATAAACTTTATTTAACCAGGTAGGCTAGTTGAGAACAAGTTCTCATTTACAACTGTGACCTGGCCAAGATGAAGCAAAGCAGTGTGAAAAAAAACAGTTACACATGGGATAAACAAACGTGCAGTCAATAACAAAATAGAAGAATCTGTATACAGTGTGTAAATCGGCCAATAGCGGTGAAGTAATTACAATTTAGAAATTTACACTGGAGTGATATATGTGCAGATGAGAATGTGCAAGTATAAATACTGGTGTGCAAAAGAACAGAAAAACAAAAACAAATATGGGGATCAGGTAGGTCGTTGGTTGGATGGGCTATTTACAGATGGGCTGTGTACAGCTGCAGCGATCGGTAATCTGATCTAACAGCTGACGCTTAGTGAGGGAGATATAAGTCTCCAACTTCAGTGATTTTTGCAATTCGTTCCAGTTGTTGGCAGCAGAGAACTGTAAGGAAAGGCAGCCAAAGGAGGTGGATGACCAGTGAAATACACCTGCTGGAGCATGTGCTATGGGTGGGTGTTGCTATGGTGACCAGTAAGCTGAGATAAGGCAGGGCTATACCTAGCAAAGACTTATAGAAGACCTGAAGCCAGCCGGTTTGGCGACAAATATGTAGGGAGGACCAGCCAACGAGAGCATACAGGTCGCAGTGGTGGGTAGTATACAGGGCTTTGGTGACAAAACGGATGGCACTGTGATAGACTCCATCCAACGTTCTGAGTAGAGTGTTGGAGGCTAATTTGTAAACAACATCGTTGAAGTCAAGGATCGGTAGAATAGTCCGTTTTATGAGGGTAAGTTTGGCAGCATGAGTAAAGGAGGCTTTGTTGCGAAATAGGAAGCCAATTCTAGATTTAACCTTGAATTGGAGATGCTTAATGTGAGTTTGGAAGGAGAGCTTACAGTCTAGCCAGACACCTAGGTATTTATAGGTGCCCACATATTATATGTCAGAACCGTCCAGAGTAGTGATGCAAGTCCGGCGAGTGGGTGCTGGCAGCGATCGGTTGAAGAGTATGCATTTAGTTTTACTAGCATTTAAGAGCAGTTGGAGGCCACAGAAGGAGTGTTGTATGGCATTTAAGCTTGTTTGGAGGTTTGTTAACACAGTGTACAAAGAAGGGCCAGATGTATACAGAATGGTGTCGTCTGCGTAGAGGTGGATCAAAGAATAACCCGCAGCAAGAGCGACATCATTGATATATACAGAGAAAAGAGGCAGTCATTAGAGCAACCAAGGCTGTTGAGTCTACCGATAAGAATATGGTGATTGACAGAGTCTTGTCCAGAGTCTTGTCCAGGTCGATGAAGACTGCTGCACAGTACTGTCTTTAATCAATGGAGGTTATGATATCATTTAGGACGTTGAGCTTGGCTGAGGTGCACCCGTGACCAGCTCAGAAGCCAGATTGCATAGCGGAAAGGTACGGTGGGATTCGAAATTAGTCGGTGATCTGTTTGTTCACTTGGCTTTTGAAGACTTTAGAAAGGCAGGGCAGGATGGATATAGGTCTGTAACAGTTTGGGTCTAGAGTATCTCCCCCTTTGAAGAAGGGGATGACCACGGCCGCTTTCCAATCTTTAGGAATCTCAGACAAAACAAGAGTTCGAACAGACTAGAAATAGGGGTTGCAACAATGGCGGAGGATAACTTTAGGAAGAGAGGCTCTAGATTGTCTATCCCAGCTGATTTGTAGGGATCCAGATTTTGCAGCTCTTTCAGAACATCAGCTGTCTGGATTTTGGTGAAGGACATGTTGGGGTGGGTGGGTTGCTGCAGGGGGTGCTGATATGTTAGCCAGGGTAGGGGTAGCCAGGTGGAGAGCATGGCCAGCCGTAGAGAAATGCTTATTGAAATGATCGATTACCATGGATTTATCAGTGTTGACATTGTTTCCTCGTCTCAGTGCAGTGGGCCGCTGGGAGGAGGTTCTCTTATTCTCCATGGACTTTACAGGGTCCCAATTTAAAGGGATAGTTCACCCAAATTACTAAAATGACCCTTTGGTGTCCTTACTATATATGCAGTCTACTGACAAGGTTGCCTGGCCAACATTCCAAATGCTAACATTTTAGTATTAGTGGCAGAAATCCAAAATTTTCACACATTGCGTCCAAATCAACCTAAAGTATGAAAAAATGTATTTTTATAACTCAATAAAGTTACTTATAGATGATTTGGACATGACGGATTAAGTTTATAATATATGTACCACTGCATGGGATTTGTGCCACAAATGATAAAAAGTTAGCATTTGAAATAGTTGTAGGTAAACAACATCACATGGATTACTGTCAGACCTTGCCCATAGACTGTTTACAAGGTAAGGAAACCAATATGCCATAAAGAAATTGGGTGATTTATTCCTTTAAGATGGGACCACTAGGAATGTCTTTTTTATTTATATATATATATATATATAAAAAAAAAAAATTTTTTTTTTTTTTTCAAACAGGTAGCTGCACTCTGTGGAAGACTAGTGCCTTAGAATGGTGAAATGGTGTTTGTAGTTTCAGGCTTGGATCAGCCATTATCCTTCTCCTACATTGTATAGCACAACGTATTAAAGGAATCAGCAGGTAATTTGAGTAATTTTGTAAATTGTATCAGGGAACCAATGATTACGCTTTGAATAGAGTAAATGTGTGCATATGGAAGGGCCCTCTCTTTCCTTTGATGAGATGAAACATTTCCATTTGAAGGGTTGCTAACCACCTGGCACCATACGCAGGCCGCAATTTGAAAACAGCGGGTGCTTGGCAAGTCTTGGAAATATAATTAATACCACTAGCAATGGTAAATTACACTAGACTATATTAATACAACATATAAAATGTGTAGTATGGAGACTGCCCAGGCTATCCGAACCCCTATAAATGTTGTACAATGATCAAAGATGTTGTTTTTTAAATTGGGGTACTGTAAGTATTTTTTTTTACAAGGCAGAGAGTAGACACCGTCTTAAGTGTGTCTTTGTGTTGATGATTACTATCCTTGACTCCTTGACAATGTATTTCAGACCCTTGTGGGTTGGTGTTGGCACATCCAATGTGCTGTTGATTGGTTTCCCGCTGTGTCTGTCATCTAATAAATCAGCCCATCCTCTCTCCCTTCACCCACCGCTACTCAAAGTCAAGTTGGTGCGTAAACAGCACACTAACATTATTTTAAGAAAAATGACAAAACTCTAACCTACCGCATCCTTAAGTGAATCTCAAAACTGGACTGGTTTCAGTTCCCTGATAATACTTCCCTGTCACCGGAGGTTTGGACACATAAACATAACATCAACAGTAAACCCCGTTCTGAATAAATGCAACCAGGAACCCTCTTGCTCTCGGTTCAGATGGATGGCAGAGTCTGAGGGCTGTCTGAGACGAGGAGTGCGTTTTGTGAAGAGTGATTGCACGAGGACGGCAGTGGCACAAGATGTACTCTATAGAGTGATTAATTCAGGACCCAATGTGATTTATTGCCCCTCCACTCCTGTTTTGTAGGTCACTTTGGTGCCACATCAGTCAAGCTGTGCAAACACGGGTCCGATATCAGCGCTGAATACATTTAAGAAAGACACACAATGAAAAGCAGAATGCAAGATCAAATATGTTCATAACATTTGTGTTGGTGTCGGGTCTGAAGCAACACTGTGACAGGGATGGTAACAATGCAAAAATGAGAATG
Organism: Oncorhynchus gorbuscha; assembly: GCF_021184085.1. Classification (NCBI taxonomy): domain Eukaryota; kingdom Metazoa; phylum Chordata; class Actinopteri; order Salmoniformes; family Salmonidae; genus Oncorhynchus; species Oncorhynchus gorbuscha. The sequence continues at coordinate 50,034,114 of NC_060193.1, forward strand.
CAACAAGGTAGCCTATCACTGCAGTGGCAAAGCAATGCCCCAAATTAATCAATTTGGTCAAGGAAGATGGGCTTTGATTGGTGGACATTATCATTGAATATTGATGCAAAACCACAAATTAAAATGTGTCTAATAAATAAATACACGTTATCAGTTTTATCTGACTCACATGTCTTCATGTAGAAAAAGGTATTGAGTTAATTGAGCCAAAGATGTATGCAGATAAATGTCTGAGGAATTCCAGTAGGCTTAAGTGACTGAAATAAAGCCTTCATTTGAAACTCAAATTAATGGTTGCTAAGCAACATCAATCCTGCATTCCTTTTTTTTACTCTGCTCATGTTAATAAAAAAAAATCCACTGTGGCTCAAGGATTATTAATGAAAATGTCTCATGAGAAACGTATTTAAAACATTGAAGTCAAAAGAAGTAAGCTACTGTAACAAGGCTGTGATGTCCCGAGTATTACGTTGGTTGACAACAACATCCTTCCTGAATCGCCTCCTCTCCAATTTACTTCGATATACACAAACACATGATTTCTACTCAGTGTAGAAAGGTGGTATTCACCCCTGAGAGTAGAGCAGCAGCTGGAACATGTTATGGCTCAGTACCTCATGATTCACTTCTCAGGCCAGCGCTTGTGTGTCAACTTACCAAGTATCCTGCACATTGAACACTGTACAATGCCCCAGTCCCCAGGGAAGCACAGCTTTTTTTATCCAAGGGTTCAGTTTTTGACAGCAAATAGTGCCTCATTGAACTACACGATCCATTTTAATGGTGAAGTGCACTCAAGGAAAGCTTCTGTGGTCTGCCCCTTTGATATCAATAACATGCACAAGTTATAATTAGCTCGGATAATTCCATCCTTCTCGTCCAGGGTTACGTTCACCAAGGGGCTTCAGGGGACGCTCTGATCGTATTAAAATATGAAATATTGTTTATGTACTTGCTAAAAGCCTAGGTGCCACTCCAAAATACATTTCCCTTGCATTAAGTCAACCTCTGTGTTTGTGTGTCTGTTGTGATGTGTGAAGTTAATTTGTGTGAGCGTGTACGAGCAGTGTGTATGTGTGTGTCGGGTGGGGTACTTTCTGAAATTCAGATTGCAAATTAATACATAAATATCAAAATCCTCATTAATGCAAGCAATGAAGTAGGTGAAAAGAAAAAGGGAGCAATATATTATACTTTCAGCACCAAGTCCAGCCATATTGTAGTTCAATGACAAGATGAAGTGATTTCTATTGGCAGGGCCGGCTCTATAATGGCTTAATCTGAAACAAACACTCTTGTTAGTGGCTCCCACTACTATAAGTTTCAATTTATATTGAGCATATAATTTATTATGCAGACCTATTGATTGATCATTTTCTTTCCACTGTGAAAGCAATAGTTTATGTGTCAGAATGTCTCTAGGTGTTGACGTTCTTTCGGAGTCAGAATGTTTAAAGGTCTCACTCTACCACTATTACAAGCAAGGTGTGCAAACATGGATGGATGTAGTGGAGTGTAAAACCTGGCAAACAGTGTTTACTCCCTATTTTGATATGGTGAATATACTGTAGTTTACAAATCAAATGCTAGCAAGTTAGCAATGCTAACGTTAACATGTATGTTGATCACTGCACAGTCATCTCAGGTGTTCAGTGTTTAGCCACCTTTTACACCACTATGTCACAGGCGGAAATCACTCAACACTTGCCTGTCCTCCTCCATCTTTGACAAGGTGCATGGCCGTTGATGTACAGTAGATTGCAGGAGGTTGGCTAGACTTGTGGGCCAAGTTGAGGGCCAAGATATTACCTGCCTTCATTCGAAATGTATGTTTTTATTATTATTATTTATATTTTTGCCCATGTAAAGATTTGAGAACACTGTAATGAAAAGCGCTATACAAATGACATGTATTGTTATAATTAATAGACGCGAGGACCGCTGTGCACAGCCTACATCACCCTGGGGCGAACCAATGCAGTCATCAGCAACAGCATCAGGGTAGCAGAGGAAACCTCTCGAAGGCTGTGGATAAAGAGGGAGAGAAACCGCGGGGGTCGGCTAAGACATTGCTAATTGTATTCCATGATCAACTAACAGGAGGCTAAGCCATCTCAATTGGATGGACCAAAAATACTGTCTCTCTATTAAATGTGAGTAATATTATCAATGACACAATGTATGTCAGGGTCTGATGGTACTGTACGTCAGACTGATTTCCTCCGAGACATTCACAGATTCTCATTACTTTGAGACAGATTCTGCTCCTTATTTCTTTGCTCGACGACAGAGTCAGACAGACAATGACGGCAAAGCCTAGGCATAATGTTAGTGTAGGTTTTATCATGTCATTCCGGGTTTGTGAGGACAAGGATACAGGCAATAGTAAAGGAAAGGGCTAGGTGGCTGTAAGCCTTCTGGAAGTTTAATATGAGTAATAACACAGAATTTACTTTAAAGAAAACACTTCTTTTTTTTAAGTGCCTCAATGTTTTCTTTCTAAGACCTTGAACTTATCTCGACCGAGACTGTTTGGTATTGAACAAACAAACAGTTTGGTATTGAATGGACAATCAGTTGCATAAAGGATGAAAAGCATGCATAATAAAAGATAAGATTAAGATACAATCTTGAAACTGTAAAACGTTAGGACAGCCTTTGTGTTACAATTTCAACATGAAAATAAAAAGATCAAACATGAATAGCTTGGTTTCTTTCTTAATTACAACATAAAGTTATGCTTTTGATCAAGACATTTATTTTTTTGTTGTATATTGAAATATCACGAAAATAAGAGTGAATGCAATGGAATTGAATCACAAAATATGACTCCATATTTAAGATTCAAATCACTCGTTTATATTTCCTCACACTTCTATATGCATTATAAATGAGGGCATCGTTATATTCATCAAACCGTACACCAACGTAACCATATGTCACGATTTAGCTTGTTCTGTTTGTCTTGCTTGCTTGCTGTAAACAGACAGACAGAGAGAGAGTCACAGTCCTGGTGCAAAGCTACCTGTGAGTTTCTCTTATTTGCATGATTGATGACATTTTCCCTAATCCACCCGTTTGTTGTCACAAAGACACTTCATGTCTCTCCAACCTGGGAAATAGCCCTTATGAAAATGTGTTTCATAAACAAGTGACTCAAGCTTGGAAAATAAACACAAACAGTGTTCATATTGCGTTGTCAGACGAAGAGTACTTTCAGAAACGAGAAGTCATTGCCTTAGGGCTGTCAACTGAAGCTTTAGGCCCACAACTACAGATAAAGAGAAAGCATATCGATACTGCCTGCCTCAAGGAGACGGCATCACAACCTATGCACCCATACAGAAACAGTCATGTCCACCTTACTCTAACATGTGAACTACTTCACATTGGACTGGAAACTCCTGACAGTGACAATAGGGAAAGGATCTGTTCATAAGACAGAGCTGCTGAAACTGTCTCAATCAATATCTCCAAACAGAGACGTGTATTCCATAAGCATTATAATGTTACGGCACTCTTAGTCTGGACATGCTGAGTCTAAACTGGGGCGAGAGGAAAGGGTGATTCACAACGTTAACTGTTAATGTCCACTTGTAACTCTCTCATTCAGTTTGATGGCTTGAGGAGAACAAGCCTGCAAGCCGCTTTACTTCCTCACTATCTCATTAGCTAAAAGTGCAGTGCCAGCCCTGCAGAGTAAGAGCAACAGCACAATCAATTATTTGTCTGTTTCTCAGACAATCACACTAGAATCAATTTCAAAGTCAGAAACATCAGGTTACCTATGCGCATCACTTGAAAATAACTCCAATAGTCTAGTGCTACTTTGTCTCTCTCTCTTTAGCAGTTCATACATTTTAGAAATGAAGGACTAGATGGGGAAACATAGAAGAAGAAAGAAAATTAGACATAAACATGGAAATGTTAATGTGAGGACTTCATTGGAAAATAGACACTGGCTTTTATGATGTTAATTTGCACATACATTTTATATGCACTTCTAATATGCCATCATGTAAATGAGGTCATTCGGGTTAGAGAAATAACTTTAAGGCGGGAGATAATGGAGTTACTTCCCCTCAATGCATATATATCAAATTAATTTAATTACAAGGGGGAGGTAAGCCTCCCTAGATAGAGAGGACGGTGATTCAGTTCGCAGAGAGACTGTGTATATATTCACATGTATTGAGTACTACGAAACCTGAAGGTGACTCAATCTCCTTTGCACCAATGGTACTGTGTAGCTCAGTTGGTAGAGCATGGCACTTGCAATGTCATGATTGTCATGGGTTTGATTCACGCTGGGGCCAACCATACAAAAAATGTATGCACACGCATGACTAAGTAACCTTGGGTAAAAGCATCTTATAAATGATTTATATTGAACATAAATGTTGGTTTCATGAGCTGAAACAAAACCTTTGTTTACTTCACTGTTTGTCAGCATTTCTCCTTTGCCAAAAGAATCCATCCACCTGAAAGGTGTAGCATATCAAGAAGCTGATTAAATAGCATGATCATTACACAGGTGCACCTTGTGCTGCGAACAGTAAAAGGCCACTCTAAAATGTGCAGTTTTGTCACACAACACAATACCACAGATGTCTCAAGTTTTGAGGGAGTGTGCAATTGGCATGCTGACTGCAGGAATGTCCAGCAGAGCTGTTGTCAGAGAATTTAATGCTAATTTCTCTACCATAAGCCACTTCCAATGCTGTTTTAGATAATTTGGCAGTACGTCCAACTGGCCTCATAACTGCAGACCACGTGTAACCATGCCACCCAAGGACCTCCAAATCTGGCTTCTTCACCTGCGGGATCATCTGAGACCAGCCACCTAGACAGCTGATGAAACTGAGGAGTATTTATGTCTCTAATAAAGCCCTATTGTGATGGAAAACTAATACTGATTGGCTGGGCCTGGTGGCCTGGCTTCCACGTGGGTGGACCTATGCCCTCACAGGCCCACCATGGCTGCACCCCTGCCAGGTCATGTGAAAGCCATAGATTAGGGCCTAATGAGTTTCCTCACATGAACTGTAACTCAGTAAAATCGTTGAAATTGTTGCATGTTGCGATTGTATTTTTGTTCAGTAGTATAATCTCTTGTGGACAGGCACATGTAACATAGAATGGTATACTCTCAACAGACTGTGGGACACAACAACTAATGAGGAACCTTTTACACATTTCATCACTGATCATTTGGACGAATCACGATTATGCAGATTACTGGGAAGGGAAGGGGACATTTGGTCCATGCTTTGGCTGAGAGTTTATGTTTAGTGGGGTGGGGGGAGGATTGCAATTCTCATTAGTACATTTTCTCATACATCATTGCCCCCCAGCACCTAATCAAGCATCTGACACAATTACACAAGATTTTAGTTCTGGGTTTTTGAGATTATATACAGTATGAAGTTGATGGTGTATAAACTAGACTCAATCAAGGCCTTAGCAAGATTTATGCATATTAGTTTAGAAAAAGTCAGTGTATTTTTCAATGTACAATGCAAATATTAGAGGGTGTGCTTTACATGTGGAGCATTTTCTGCAAATCACTGCAGGGATTTGTCTTTAAAAGTAGCCAAACTACCATAATGACCAGACTTTGCAGGAGGAGGCTGTACTACATTAATAATATGTATGCTCTATTACCGCCTGCAAAAGTCCATTAATATATTAATGAGGATGTGTGTTTTTTTATTATTAGTTATGCTAATGTGGTCTGCCCATTTTGGTGACATTTATCATTTGGATGGTTATATTAGATATGTTGCTAGTTCTGTCATTGATGCCATTTGGGGAACTTGCAAAAGCCTTAAGGAGAAGTCTCTTTTTTCCCCTTTGGAAAGATTCATAATTCCCTGGCGTATTAACAATGGGATGCCAGTGTTTGCACCAGAAAGTAGCAGATGCTCAATCAAGCCTCGCTGCACTTTCCCTGGGCCATTTGTGCAATTAGACACCTATATTCAACTAACAATAGGGTCATTTCCCCCTTCTTCCGAATGAAGATGTTTTGTCACAAATATGTTTTCATCCAATACTACACTTACGTTGAGCCAAGTGTCCAACTGAATATATTGATAGTATTTGTATTGTATAATATATAGCATTGTAGCGAATATGGCTAATCTTGTTTAAAAAATATGCAGTACATGCTCACTGAACAAAAATATAAGTGCAACATGTAAAGTGTTGGTCCCATGAGCTGAAATTAAAGATCCCAGAAATGTTCCATACACACAAAAAATGTTATTTCTTTCAAATTGTTAGCAAAAATTTGTTTACATCCCTGTTAGTGAGTATTTCGTCCTTTTCCAAGATAATGCATCCACCTGACAGTTGTGGCATATCAAGAAGCTGATTAAACAACATTATCGTTACACAGGTGAACCTGGTGCCAGGGACAAAAAAGGCCACTCTGTCACACAACACAATGCCTCAGATGTCTCAAGTTTTGAGGGAGCACGCAATTGGCAAGCTGACTACAGACATGTCCACCAGAGCTGTTTCCAGAGAGTTTAATGTTAATTTCTCTACCATAAACTGCCTCCAATGTAATTTTAGAATTTGGCTGTAAGTCCAACCCTCCTCACAACTGCAGACCACGTGTATGGTGTCGTATGGGCGAGCGGTTTGCTGATGTCAACGTTGTGAACAGAGTGCCCCATTGTGGCATGGGGTTGGGGTCATGGTATGGGCAGGCATAAGCAACGGTCAATGAACACAATTGCATTTTAACAATGGCAATTTTAATGCACAGATATACCGTGACGAGATACTGAGGCCCACTGTTGTCACCTGCATATCTGTATTCCCAGTCATGTGAAATACATAGTTTAGGGCCTAATGAATTTATTTAAATCAACTGATTAACTCAAATCTTTGAAATTGTTACATGTTGCGTTTCTTTTCAGCATGTATGATATATTAGTTGAAATCCTAGTGGGAAAAAATCCAATCTTGTGACCTATTTTTTATAATGATATCCAGAAGCAGCCAGAGAGGAGATGACTGTTGCTACTGGCAACCTTTATCTCTGAGAGTTCTGAGAGGGAGATGCCTGGGCAGCCAGGGCTGGATAATGTGTGTTCTCCATTTGTACTGCGACTGGGGGCTGAGGACCAACAGAGTCATGAGTTATGAGCCTGCCATCTAAGGCCCCAGCCCCCTCATTTGGTTCACAGGTAATTCAAATACATAACAGAGCGTGGTTTTGAACTAGTATTGTGTATATCAACAAAGGAAGCCTTGGCTAATGTTGTTAGACTATACGTGGGAATCCCCCAATTACAGAGAGTACCTGCTGTTCTGCTTCACTGAGATCTATCTCAATGGTCAGGCATCAAGCTAATTCCTTCAGTCTCTGTTGGAATAGCATCCCTCCAAAGATGAACTGAAGGACACAAAGTCCAGGAAGTCCAGGAAGCTGAAGCATCAAATGATTTCTCCCCTTGGCACAGAGCAGCATATTTTGGTGAGGGCATCTGTTTGATGGAAAACTGGCAGAGGTTTGTCCCATCCCACTGGTTTACACATTTAAGCACATTTTCTCATTAGTGTTTTTTTGAGGATGTAAATCAGAGCGGAAAAACAAGACTTTGTGTAATCCGACCCTAAACTATACTTAGTGGGATTCTTAATGATGCAATGTTTTAGTCTATTTTCCACAAAAATATAAATGTTGGCATATGCCAAAGTCAAAATTAAATTCTGACTAAATATGGTTGTACATTATGTCACTTCCTGCTTCTAGATAGATATCACCATGAGCACACCTCTGTCAGGGCTTTGGCATTATTTCTTATTTTTTTCAGTGGCCATTAAATATTCCCCTGAATACAGAAGGACATGAACTTGGCCTTTGCGTTTCGTTCATTTTTTCAGTTTCATTTGTTGTTGGAATTTATATATATTGATATATTTTAAATGTATCATTTCACTGCATTACACATGCATTTTTCCATGATCTGTTTTCCCCAGAAATATTTGTGTTCTTTCCACATGGAAGTCCTGATCTCAATGATGTCTCTGCTAGTCTGCTTGTAAACAGAACATAGGCTACTGCTCAGAGCATCATGATGTGCAGTACATTTTTGGCAAGGAACATCACCTTTTAAGTATAGTGTTCATCTCAGAACATCCACAGGCTTCAGCCATAAGTTGTTAAACCTTGATAAAAACATTGTTTTTCTCTGCCCTAGCAGCTCAAACTCCGACACCAAAGGAAAGTATTACAAACTCAGGAAAACAACCACCCTTTAGACAGATCTCCTGTGATTTCATCACAAAATCATGTTACGCTAACTTGCTACCACATATAGTCATGTTTAACTATAATCTACACAATTGCACAATCAGTTTGCTCTCGGCAGTAACTAACTTCACATTTCAATCAGATAGATGCTACAGTGCGTTCTCTCAAAAGCAAAGAATTTCACCAACTAAGGCACTTAGCTAACAATCAGCACTGTCAGCGAGCTAAACTATGGAAATCAAACATCCCTTACAGCATTTCTCTTATTGCACATTCATATACTCTGGGGATGATCGAGTGTATGGAAATTCAATATTTTCCATTTAATCAGTATCCTGCCTGGTCTGCACCCTCACAGAGCCCGAATATTTTCCAATTGACATAAATCACATATATATTATTGGCCATCTGCTTGGCAATCTGCAGCTATTGTTGGTACAGTGAGGAGTCTACCTGCATTTTCCTGTTTTATCATCTCCACGCACTAATTACGAGAGAGACATTGTAGACACTTTCTGACAAACCTCATAACTCAGTTTTGGAGATGTTTATTTATTTATTGAAAAGCAGTAACTCCCCTCAATGTACTCTGAACATTTCATGACTCTAGGACCAGCAAAACATTGTTTTCAAAATAATTGTATGTTTGTTAACGAGAAAATAATGTGTTTTTCCCATTTTCTGAAACGTTTCTGGTTTTCATCAGACAGTGATGGTAGGTCTACTGTATGTTTATTTTTTAGCTTCCATAGTGTTGTTGTGTTGTTAGTGAAAGATAAGATAAGACTGTTGTCCCTTCCCCGGGACCGTTGAGCTAACATAGGCTAATGCGATTAGCATGAGGTTATAAGTAACAAGACATTTTCCCAGGACATAGACATATCTGATACTGGCAGAAAGCTTAAATTATTGTTAATCTAACAAAATTGTCCAATTCACAGTAGCTATTACAGTGAAATAATACCATGCTATTGTTTGAGGAGAGTGCACAATTTTTAACATGAAAAGTTATTAATAAACAAATTAGGCACATTTGGTAAGTCTTAATTAAATCATTTTGAACAGAAATACAATGGTTCATTGGATCAGTCTAAAACGTTGCACATACACTGATGCCATCTAGTGGCCAAAATCTAAATTGCACCTGGGCTGGAATAATACAGTCATGGACAAACGTTTTGAGAATGACACAAATATTAATTTCCACAAAGTTTACTGCTTCAGTGTCTTTAGATATTTTGGTCAGATGTTACTATGGAATATTGAAGTATAATTACAAGCATTTCATACGTGTAAATGGCTTCTATTGACAATTGTGAGTGAGCCCACTCCCTTGGCTGAGAAGCAACCCCACACATGAATGGTCTCAGGATGCTTTACTGTTGGCATGAAACAGGACTGATGGTAGTGCTCACCTTGTCTTCTCTGAACAAGCTTTTTCCGGATGCCCCAAACAATCGGAAAGGGGATTCATCAGAGAAAATGGCTTTACCCCAGTCCTCAGCAGTCCAATCCCTGTACCTTTTTCAGAATGTCAGTCTGTCCCTGATGTTTTTCCTGGAGAGAAGTGGCTTCTTTGCTGCCCTTCTTGACACCAGGCCATCCTCCAAAAGTCTTCGCCTCACTGTGCGTGCAGATGAACTCACACCTGCCTGCTGCCATTCCTGAGCAAGCTCTCCTTGAAGTTCTTGATGATCTGATAAATGGTTGATTTAGGTGCAATCTTACTGGCAGCAATATCCTTGCAATATCCTTGCCTGTGAAGCCCTTTTTGTGCAAAGCAATGATGATTGCACGTGAAATATTCGGCACATAAGAACACAACAGTCAGTCTGCATCTCAAAGCTTTGCCATCCTGAGTAGTCAACAATAGAAATAGTAGATCAAAATGGCCATTGCATTATTGTGAATGGTTCAGTTTTTACGTTATCCAGGCATGCTTCAGTGTGCAGCATTAGAATGTGGAATGTAGAATGTGCTATTCTAGTATAGTTTGATAGTAATGATAATGAATTCACAGCAGATCTCCCAATAAAGGGTACTTAATTGCTACTAATTGTAGTTTGATTTACAAATGCCTTGTTAATAATAGAGAAGCATTCATATAAGTGACGTGTGTAACTATTACTATATCCACATATTAGTGCACTACGCCACTTTCCAGTATGAATTTACGGTCGTTAAAGTCAAACTATTGGAAAGTAAAGACATAGGTCCAATTCAAATCCTCCAGGTCATTGAGCTCTACACAACTGAATACAGTATTCAAAAGTCCTTTGATTGCATCCTGTGGATAGTGTAGCCTTGTGCAGGCTTCATATTCTCACGCATCATGCTAAATTATGTTCTAATTAGTATATCTCTGCATAACTACTGCATTGAAACAAATCTGCTTTTATTTTGCTTGTGCTTGCATGTGGTCAAAATGGACAGTCAGCTCTACGGGGGGAAAAACATTCAGCACTTGAGAACACAACAGTCAGTCTGCAGGGCCCGAGGAGCAGTTTTCACTCTGAAAAGAACAGGATTCATCCCAGTCACTCTGATCCTACACCTCGGGCAGTTACACACTAAGTTTTACCCTGCCCTTTGCCCATTTGACATTGGACTTCCCTGGATAAATGTATCATTAAAAGGGGTGACAATCGTGAAGTGGCCAGGCCCAGGGGCAGTACAGTACACAACTCCATCTCAAGGCTTTGCCATCCTGAGAATAGGTAACAATAGACACAGTGGATGAAAATTGCTATTGCAATATGGTGAATTGTCATGCAGGTGAAAGAGGACCCAAAAGCGACTTAACAGAAACAGAGTTTATTTAAGTCCAAACAGGGAATAACAGAAATCCTCTAGTCTGTAGAGGGGAATAACTGGAGAAGCGGCCACAGACTGCAGGTCGCTTCGGGTAGGCGCAGGCCGTAGTTGACAGAGACACCTGCTCACACGCAGCATCTGATGAAGGCAAAAAACACGACAGGACAGGGCGATACACAATCACAGCAAAAACACGACAGGACAGGGCGAAACGCAATCACAGCATGGTGAATACTAAACAAGGAACCGACGGGACAGGAACGGAACACAAAGGAATAAATAGGGACTCTAATCAGGGGAAAGGATCGGGAACAGGTGTGGGAAGACTAAATGATGATTAGGGGAATAGGAACAGCTGGGAGCAGGAACGGAACGATAGAGAGAAGAGAGAGCGAGAGAGTGAGAGAGGGAGGGGGAGAGAGAGGGATAGAAGGAGGGAAAGAACCAAATAAGACCAGCAGAGGGAAACGAATAGAATGGGGAGCACAGGGACAAGACATGATAATAAATGACAAACATGACAGTACCCCCCACTCACCGAGCGCCTCCTGGCGCACTCGAGGAGGAATCCTGGCGGCAACGGAGGAAATCATCGATGAGTGAACGGTCCAGCACGCCCCGAGACGGAACCCAACTCCTCTCCTCAGGACCGTAACCCTCCCAATCCACTAAGTATTGGTGACCCCATCCCCGAGAACGCATGTCCATGATCTTATGTACCTTGTAAATAGGTGCGCTCTCGACAAGGACGGGAGGGGGAGGGAAGACGAACGGGGGTGCGAAGAAAGGGCTTAACACAGGAGACATGGAAGACAGGATGGACGCGACGAAGATGTCGCGGAAGAAGCAGTCGCACAGCGACAGGATTGACGACCTGGGAGACACGGAACGGACCAATGAACCGCGGAGTCAACTTACGAGAAGCTGTCGTAAGAGGAAGGTTGCGAGTGGAAAGCCACACTCTCTGGCCGCAACAATACCTTGGACTCTTAATCCTGCGTTTATTGGCGGCTCTCACCGTCTGTGCCCTGTAACGGCAAAGTGCAGACCTCACCCTCCTCCAGGTGCGCTCACAACGTTGGACAAACGCTTGAGCGGAGGGAACGCTGGACTCGGCAAGCTGGGATGAGAACAGAGGAGGCTGGTAACCCAGACTACTCTGAAACGGAGATAACCCGGTAGCAGACGAAGGAAGCGAATTGTGAGCGTATTCTGCCCAGGGGAGCTGTTCTGCCCAAGACGCAGGGTTTCTGAAAGAAAGGCTGCGTAGTATGCGACCAATCGTCTGATTGGCCCTCTCTGCTTGACCGTTAGACTGGGGATGAAACCCGGAAGAGAGACTGACGGACGCACCAATCAAACGACAGAACTCCCTCCAAAACTGTGACGTGAATTGCGGGCCTCTGTCTGAAACGGCGTCTAACGGAAGGCCATGAATTCTGAATACATTCTCAATAATGATTTGTGCCGTCTCCTTAGCGGAAGGAAGTTTAGCGAGGGGAATGAAATGTGCCGCCTTAGAGAACCTATCGACAACCGTAAGAATCACAGTCTTCCCCGCAGACAAAGGCAGACCGGTAATGAAGTCTAAGGCGATGTGAGACCATGGTCGAGAAGGAATGGGGAGCGGTCTGAGACGACCGGCAGGAGGAGAGTTACCCGACTTAGTCTGCGCGCAGTCCGAACAAGCAGCCACGAAACGGCGCGTGTCACGCTCCTGAGTCGGCCACCAAAAGCGCTGGCGAATAGACGCAAGAGTGCCTCGAACACCGGGATGACCAGCTAACTTGGCAGAGTGAGCCCACTGAAGAACAGCCAGACGAGTGGAAACAGGAACGAAAAGGAGGTTACTAGGACAAGCGCGCGGCGACGCAGTGTGCGTGAGTGCTTGCTTAACCTGTCTTTCAATTCCCCAGACTGTTAACCCGACAACACGCCCATAAGGAAGAATCCCCTCGGGATCAGTAGAAGCCACAGAAGAACTAAACAGACGGGATAAGGCATCAGGCTTGGTGTTCTTGCTACCCGGACGGTAAGAAATCACAAACTCGAAACGAGCGAAAAACAACGCCCAACGAGCTTGACGGGCATTAAGTCGTTTGGCAGAACGGATGTACTCAAGGTTCTTATGGTCTGTCCAAACGACAAAAGGAACGGTCGCCCCCTCCAACCACTGTCGCCATTCGCCTAGGGCTAAGCGGATGGCGAGCAGTTCACGGTTACCCACATCATAGTTGCGCTCAGATGGCGACAGGCGATGAGAAAAATAAGCGCAAGGATGAACCTTATCGTCAGACTGGAAGCGCTGGGATAGAATGGCTCCCACGCCTACCTCTGAAGCGTCAACCTCGACAATGAATTGTCTAGTGACGTCAGGAGTAACGAGGATAGGAGCGGACGTAAAACGTTCTTTAAGAAGATCAAAAGCTCCCTGGGCGGAACCGGACCACTTAAAACACGTCTTGACAGAAGTAAGAGCTGTGAGAGGGGCAGCAACTTGACCGAAATTACGAATGAAACGCCGATAGAAATTAGCGAAACCTAAAAAGCGCTGCAACTCGACACGTGACCTTGGAACGGGCCAATCACTGACAGCTTGGACCTTAGCGGAATCCATCTGAATGCCTTCAGCGGAAATAACGGAACCGAGAAAAGTAACGGAGGAGACATGAAAAGAGCACTTCTCAGCCTTTACGTAGAGACAATTCTCTAAAAGGCGCTGTAGAACACGTCGAACGTGCTGAACATGAATCTCGAGTGACGGAGAAAAAATCAGGATATCGTCAAGATAGACAAAAACAAAGATGTTCAGCATGTCTCTCAGAACATCATTAACTAATGCCTGAAAAACAGCTGGCGCATTGGCGAGACCGAACGGCAGAACCCGGTACTCAAAATGCCCTAACGGAGTGTTAAACGCCGTTTTCCACTCGTCCCCCTCTCTGATGCGCACGAGATGGTAAGCGTTACGAAGGTCCAACTTAGTAAAGCACCTGGCTCCCTGCAGAATCTCGAAGGCTGATGACATAAGGGGAAGCGGATAACGATTCTTAACCGTTATGTCATTCAGCCCTCGATAATCCACGCAGGGGCGCAGAGTACCGTCCTTCTTCTTAACAAAAAAGAACCCCGCCCCGGCCGGAGAAGAAGAAGGCACTATGGTACCGGCGTCAAGAGACACAGACAAATAATCCTCGAGAGCCTTACGTTCGGGAGCCGACAGAGAGTATAGTCTACCTCGAGGAGGAGTGGTCCCCGGAAGGAGATCAATACTACAATCATACGACCGGTGAGGAGGAAGGGAGTTGGCTCGGGACCGACTGAAGACCGTGCGCAGATCATGATATTCCTCCGGCACTCCTGTCAAATCGCCAGGTTCCTCCTGAGAAGTAGGGACAGAAGAAACGGGAGGGATGGCAGACATTAAACACTTCACATGACAAGAAACGTTCCAGGATAGGATAGAATTACTAGACCAATTAATAGAAGGATTATGACATACTAGCCAGGGATGACCCAAAACAACAGGTGTAAACGGTGAACGGAAAATCAAAAAGAAATAGTCTCACTGTGGTTACCAGATACTGTGAGAGTTAAAGGTAGTGTCTCAAATTTGATACTGGGAAGATGACTACCATCTAAGGCAAACATGGGCGTAGGCCTGTCTAACGGTCTGAAAGGAATGTTATGTTTCCGAACCCATGCTTCGTCCATGAAACAACCCTCAGCCCCAGAGTCAATCAAGGCACTGCATGTAGCACCCGAACCGGTCCAGCGTAGATGGACCGACATAGTAGTACAAGATCTAGATGAAGGGACCTGAGTAGTAGCGCTCACCAGTAGCCCTCCGCTTACTGATGGGCTCTGGCCTCTTACTGGACATGAATTAACAAAATGTCCAGCAACTCCGCAATAGAGGCACAGGCGGTTGGTGATCCTCCGTTCCCTCTCCTTAGTCGAGATGCGGATCCCTCCCAGCTGCATGGGCTCAGTCTCAAAGCCAGAGGAGGGAGATGGTTGCGATGCGGAGCAGGGAAACACCGTTGATGCGAGTTCTCTTCCACGAGCCCGGTGACGAAGATCTACCCGTCGTTCTATGCGGATGGCGAGAGCAATCAAAGAGTCCACATCTGATGGAACCTCCCGGGAGAGAATCTCATCCTTAACCACTGCGTGGAGTCCCTCCAGAAAACGAGCGAGCAGCGCCGGCTCGTTCCACTCACTAGAGGCAGCAAGAGTGCGAAACTCAATAGAATAATCCGTTATGGACCGTTCACCTTGGCATAAGGAAGCCAGGGCCCTAGAAGCCTCCCTACCAAAAACTGAACGGTCAAAAACCCGAATCATCTCCTCTTTAAAGTCCTGGAACTTGTTAGAGCAATCAGCCCTTGCCTCCCAGATAGCTGTGCCCCATTCTCGAGCCCGGCCAGTAAGGAGTGAAATGACGTAAGCAACCCGAGCTCTCTCTCTAGAGTATGTGTTGGGTTGGAGAGAGAACACAATCTCACACTGCGTGAGAAAGGAGCGGCACTCAGTGGGCTGCCCGGAGTAGCAAGGTGGGTTATTAACCCTAGGTTCTGGAGGCTCGGCAGGCCAGGAAGTAACAGGTGGCACGAGACGTAGACTCTGGAACTGTCCAGAGAGGTTGGAAACCTGAGCGGCCAGGCTCTCCACGGCATGGCGAGCAGCAGACAATTCCTGCTCGTGTCTGCCGAGCATGGCTCCTTGGATCTCGACGGCAGTGTAACGAGCGTCTGAAGTCGCTGGGTCCATTCCTTGGTCGGTTCCTTCTGTCATGCAGGTGAAAGAGGACCCAAAAGCGACTTAACAGAAACAGAGTTTATTTAAGTCCAAACAGGGAATAACAGAAATCCTCTAGTCTGTAGAGGGGAATAACTGGAGAAGCGGCCACAGACTGCAGGTCGCCGGGTAGGCGCAGGCCGTAGTTGACAGAGACACCTGCTCACACGCAGCATCTGATGAAGGCAAAAACACGACAGGACAGGGCGATACACAATCACAGCAAAAACACGACAGGACAGGGCGAAACGCAATCACAGCATGGTGAATACTAAACAAGGAACCGACGGGACAGGAACGGAACACAAAGGAATAAATAGGGACTCTAATCAGGGGAAAGGATCGGGAACAGGTGTGGGAAGACTAAATGATGATTAGGGGAATAGGAACAGCTGGGAGCAGGAACGGAACGATAGAGAGAAGAGAGAGCGAGAGAGTGAGAGAGGGAGGGGGAGAGAGAGGGATAGAAGGAGGGAAAGAACCAAATAAGACCAGCAGAGGGAAACGAATAGAATGGGGAGCACAGGGACAAGACATGATAATAAATGACAAACATGACAGTGAATGGTTCTGTATTTACATCATTCTGTCACGTTTCAGTGTGCAGCATTAGAATGTGGGATGTAGAATGTGTTAGTATAGTTTAGTAGTTATTTGCTTCCCAATAGCATTATAACACGCATTGGTAATGAATGGCTAATATTAGGCTTTTGTTTGAAGTTCATTAGACAGGTTAAAGTTGTCTGATACGTCGATTGAATGTGTTTTCATTTTGCCTGATTTGTAACAGGGGAAGGTCAGGAATGTTTGTGGTTGGTGCATCGATATGAAATCAGTATTAACCTATGCAATTACTGATTAAGCGTGATCAGTGACTGTTCTGCTGCTCATTTTCAAAAGTAAGAGCATTCTTATAAACAGGCCACTGTTCAGCGAGGTCATCATGTTCAATGGAAACCAAACAACATAGATAAATTATGTGTCAAATATTTTTTATTTTACCTTTATTTAACCAGGCAAGTCAGTTAAGAACAAATTCTTATTTTCAATGATGGCCTAGGAACAGTGGGTTAATTGCCTGTTCAGGGGCAGAATGACACATTTTTACCTTGTCAGCTCGGGGGTTTGAACTTGCAACCTTCCGGTTACTAGTCCAACGCTCTAACCACTAACCACATAAAGTATTATGTGTCAGAATGTGTAGTAATACTTATAACAACGTATACTTGTGTCAAGAAAATACAATCTTCAAAGTGTTGCTTGACCCAGTAGTTACCACAGTCTGATGTACTGATATGAATGTCGTGAATAAGTACCTAGTTACTTTATCTTCTGAGATAAGAGTTTGCTAAATTAAGTTTTGAAAAGTTTTTCTTTCAGTACCGATCTATGAGGAAGTGATGTGTGGTATCTCTATTACTTACACAGTACATATAACCATTAGGTATTTTGCTGTTTCTTGCTAGTCCAACTGTGGTCTTGGCTCACAGTCATTTCCTTAGTCCCATCCCCTCTGTGTGTCATGTGACTTATTTCCCCCTCAATCATGGGATGCTCCCCTTCACCTGGTCAGGCCCAAATATATGGCATTGTTTAGAGATGCCTGGAGACGTTAATTTGACTGTGTTGAGTTAACTGGGACTTCTACTTTACTATTTTAGACCTACTTTTTTTAAAGAACTATGATAAATTTGTTCCCTGGCACAAGTAAGCATATAATAATTTAATGTTGAACTCGTAAATGCATTTTTCCCTAACTGTCACGCCTTGGTCATTGTATTTTGTGTTTTCGTTATATTTTTGGTCAGGCCAGGGTGTGACATGGGTTTATGTTGTTGTATTTCGTATTGGGGTTTGTATTATTGGGATTGCGGCTGAGTAGGGGTGTTGTATGGGCTTGGCTGCCTGAGGCGGTTCTCAATCAGAGTCAGGTGACTCTCGTTGTCTCTGATTGGGAACTGTATTTAGGTAGCCTGGTTTCGCTTTGTATTTCATGGATGATTGTTCCTTTCTCTGTGTAGTTTCACCAGATAGGCTGTAATAGGTTTCCTCGTTCCGTTTGTTGTTTTGTATTTTGTATCGTTATTTCATGTGTCACTTTTTCTACTAAAGTTATGAGTAACCACTACGCTGCATTTCGGTCCGACTCTCTTTCTACAAACGAAGAACGCCGTTACACTAACATATAATGGGTGATGCTTGCCAGTAAGACGTTGAAACAAACTGTATTGTGTTGTGTACTTCTGGCATTGAAATAATGGCCCTGTCAACCCAGTATGCTACTTGGGTCTGTCTATAAATAAAGGGGCCAATGTTTGACATCAGGGTCAACATTTCTTGAAGCTACTCATGTCTAGTTACAGGAATAAGAGTTAAGTCTAGATAGGCACAATGACAACAAAACATCTACATGTCATTCAAAATGTCACATGAAACTTGGACACTGCATGTTTCTTTGTCATGCCTAGTAGGCTGGTCTGTTTGTGCTTTTGTCAACTTTGTCATTTATAGCCATGCTAAACATTACAGACGAATGGAAAAGATAAATGACAGTTTTTCTATATATTTTTATAGTTGCTATATTAATTGAGTACAATAATATTATACAATGGCTTCTGTCAACGAATTTATTGACAATAAAATTAACCAATAATTAAATTAAATTAAAGTAAATCAGTATAATCAGTTAACTCTTCAAGAAGTGTATATATGTGTGTGTGCGTGTGTGTGTGAACACTAAACATCACATTCTTGCTTCCTCTGTTCTTGTTTCCTCTACCCCTTGTTTCTCCTTGAAAGAGCATTGGAGCCTGAGGAGAGGAACCTTCTCTCCACTCCCCCAATGCACTTTGAGAGGAAGGTGATGAATGAAGGAAACAAAGGGATAATCTTAATTCCATTTCCTTCATTTTTCACATCCTCTCTCCTCACCTCCTTCTCAAAACCCATTGGATAAGAGAGGGGAGGGACCTCTGACCTTCTCATCCAATGGGTTTTGAGAAGTAGACGAGGAGAGAGGATGCAACACATCAAGGAAATGCATTTGAGATTCTCCCCAAAACAGAGGAAGCATGTTTATGACAGCTATAAAAACAAACTTGACAATGCCAGACTGACTGACTGAGCTACTATAATACCATTAGCCTGTCCAGAAACAATCCCTAGCCCCTACTTCTCAGAGTCTAGACACTGAGAGTGATTGATGCGTGGTGACATGGTGAGAGCTTCACCTTACCTTCTGATAGGCTTGATGTAATTTTGCCGGTATTACTTACATCTGTCGAATTCTCTCAGATCTCCACAAGTGTCTAGGGGTAGGGGCAAGGAGTTGTGTGGGATGGACCTACAGCACGACAATTAAGGCATTGGTTGCGTTCTGTCTCCTGGAGAAGAGCATACTTTGGTACGATAAGTGCAAATCAATCTCAGAACAACAGCAACGGACCTTGAGAAGATGCTGGAGGAAACAGGTACAAAACTATCTATATCCAAAGTAAAACGAGTCCTATATCGACATAACCTGAAAGGCCGCTCAGCAAGGAAGAAGCCTCTGCTCCAAAACCACCATAAAAAAAGCCAGATTACTGTTTGCAACTGCACATGGGGACAAAGATTAGACTTTTTGGAGAAATGTCCTCTGGTCTGATGAAACAAAAATAGAACTGTTTGGCCTTTTTGACCATTATTATGTTTGGAGGAAAAGGGAGAACCTTGCAAGCCGAAGAATACCATCCCAACCGTGAAGCACGGCAGTGGCAGCATCATGTTGTGGGGGTGCTTGCTTCAGGAGGGACTGGTGCACTTCACATAATAGATGGAAAATTATTTGGATATATTGAAGCAACATCTCAAGACATCAGTCAGGAAGTTAAAGCTTGGTCGCAAATGTGTCATCTAAATGGACAATGACCCCAAGCATACCTCCAAAGTTGTGACAAAATCGCATGAGGACAACAAAGTCAAGTTATTGGAGTGGCCAACACAAAGCCCTGACCTCAATCTACAGTGGGGCAAAAAAGTATTTAGTCAGCCACCAATTGTGCAAGTTCTCCCACTTAAAAATATGAGAGAGGCCTGTAATTTTCATCATAGGTACACTCCAACTATGACAGACAAAATGAGAAGAAAAAAATCCAGAAAATCACATTGTAGGATTTTTAATGAATTTATTTGCAAATTATGGTGGAAAATAAGTATTTGGTCAATAACAAAAGTTTATCTCAATACTTTGTTATATACCCTTTGTTGGCAATGACAGAGGTCAAAAGTTTTCTGTAAGTCTTCACAAGATTTTCACACACTGTTGTTGGTATTTTGGCCCATTCCTCCATGCAGAACTCCTCTAGAGCAGTGATGTTTGTGGGCTGTTGCTGGGCAACACAGACTGTCAACTCCCTCCAAAGATTTTCTATGTGGTTGAGATATGGAGACTGGCTAGGCCACACCAGGACCTTGAAATGCTTCTTACGAAGCCACTCCTTCGTTGCCCGGGCGGTGTGTTTGGGATCATTGTCATGCTGAAACACCCAACCACGTTTCATTTTCAATGCCCTTGCTGATGGAAGCAGGTTTTCACTCAAAATCTCACAATACATGGCCCCATTCATTCTTTGCTTTACATGGATCAGTCGTCCTGGTCCCTTTGCAGAAAAACAGCCCCAAAGCATGAAGTTTCCACCCCCATGCTTCACAGTAGGTATGGTGTTCTTTAGATGCAGCTCAGCATTCTTTGTCCTCCAAACACGACGAGTTGAGTTTTTACCAAAAAGTTATATTTTGGTTTCATCTGACCATATGGCATTCTCCCAATTTACATTTACATTTACATTTAAGTCATTTAGCAGACGCTCTTATCCAGAGTGACTTAAAAATTGGTGCATTCACCTTATGACATCCAGTAGAACAGTCACTTTACAATAGTGCATCTAAATCTTAAAGGGGGGGGGGGGTGAGAAGGATTACTTATCCTATCCTAGGTATTCCTTAAAGAGATGGGGTTTCAGGTGTCTCCGGAAGGTGGTGATTGACTCCGATCTTCTTCTGGATCATCCAAATCCTTTCTAGCAAACTTCAGATGGGCCTGGACATGTACTGGCTTAAGCAGGGGGACACGTCTGGCACTGCAGGATTTGAGTCCCTGGCGGCGTAGTGTGTTACTGATGGTAGGCTTTGTTACTTTGGTCCCAGCTCTCTGCAGGTCATTCACTAGGTCCCCCCGTGTGGTTCTGGGATTTTTGCTCACCGTTCTTGTGATCATTTTGACCCCACGGGGTGAGATCTTGCGTGGAGATTATCAGTGGTCTTGTATGTCTTCCATTTCCTAATAATTGCTCCCACAGTTGATTTCTTCAAACCAAGATGCTTACCTATTGCAGATTCAGTCTTCCCAGCCTGGTGCAGGTCTACAATTTTGTTTCTGGTGTCCTTTGACAGCCCTTTGGTCTTGCCCATAGTGGAGTTTGGAGTGTGACTGTTTGAGGTTGTGGACAGGTGTCTTTTATACTGATAACAAGTTCAAACAGGTGCCATTAATACAGGTAACTAGTGGAGGACGGAGGAGCCTCTTAAAGAAGAAGTTACAGGTCTGTGAGAGCCAGAAATCTTGCTTGTTTGTAGGTGACCAAATACTTATTTTCCACCATAATTTGCAAATAAATTCATTAAAAATCCTACAATGTGATGTTCTGGATTTTTTCTTCTCATTTTGTCTGTCATAGTTGAAGTGTACATATGATAAAAATTACAGGCCTCTCTCATCTTTTTAAGTGGGAGGACTTGCACAATTGGTGGCTGACTATATACTTTTTGCCCCACTCTATATAAATTGTGTGGGCAGAACTGAAAAGCATGTGCGAGCAAGGATCCTCGAAAGCTGATTCAGTTACACCAGCTGTGTCAGGAGGAATGGGCCAAAATTCACCCAACTTATTGTGGGAAGCTTGTGGAAGGCTACACGAAACGTTTGACCCAAGTTAAACTATTTAAAGGCAATGCTACCCAATACTAATGAAGTGTATGTGAACTTCTGAGCCACTGGGAATGTGATGAATGAAAAAAAAGTTGGAGTAAATCTTTCTCTCTGCTATTATTCTGACATTTCACATTCTTAAAATAAAGTGGTGATCCCAACTGACCTAAGACAGGGAATCTTTACTTGGATTAAATGTCAGGAATTGTGAAATTGCAGCTATTAATCAACGAATTAATATATGATATATTAATGGATTACAATAATGGAATTAGAGGGGTGATCAACTACTTTGAATGGACAGGAAGTTAAGAACATATTCTTATTTTCAATGACGGCCTGGGAACAGTGGGTTAACTGCCTGTTCAGGGGCAGATCAACAGATTTGTGCCTTGTCAGCTTGGGGGTTTGAACCTTCCGGTTACTAGTCCAACGCTCTAACCACTAGGCTACGCTGCCGCCCACTTGAGGGGCTCAACCCACTCAAGTGATGCACCCCTCCTTGTGACGGCATGGAAGAGCTCGAGAAAGCAAGTGACTCAGCCTCCGTAATAGGGACATATTTGTAACAGTTTGTAACAGTTCCAAACAGTTGTCCACTACAAGAAATGCTCACTGGTACCCTAGTATATAGAAATACCCACTTCCAAAAACCCTGGCAGGCCTTTAACTTAACTAATTTCTACCCCCATAGAAGTACATATAGAATCTGTATTAGGTTCCTCTTAGTAAAGATATATCATTTAACCTTTAAAATGTATCACCATTTATTGTGTCATAAACACAAGCATTCATGATGTTTTAATCTGATTGTCAAGCAATCACTTCAAAGGGCTCCTTTAGTAGGCTACCCGAGCACGTTCATCCTCTCGCAATATATTTCCAGACACA
Organism: Oncorhynchus gorbuscha; assembly: GCF_021184085.1. Taxonomy (NCBI): domain Eukaryota; kingdom Metazoa; phylum Chordata; class Actinopteri; order Salmoniformes; family Salmonidae; genus Oncorhynchus; species Oncorhynchus gorbuscha. The sequence continues at coordinate 50,056,856 of NC_060193.1, forward strand.
TCTCTCACACAAGAACATAAAAAAGGGGAATGACATTTGGCGATTGTCATTAGGCCAGAATGTATGTGTCCGTGTGAGTTTCGGAGTCAGATAGTCATCCTTGGCAAAATGTCAGTGTTCTTGTCGAACCACATCGCATTTTGGACCGTAGGATATACCAGCCATTTTCAAGGCCATTCTCAGATGTTTCATGCCTCTGACATGCGGTAATGATAAATAATGGTGTAGTAGCCTACAGTTTTGTTGACATTTTGTTTTAATTACTGTGATAGGCTCATGTTTTACCGGTATGGCGTATCCCCACTATTTATTTTGCCGGGACATCGCATCGTACCGCCTTACTTTCACCCATGCTGAATACAGAAATATTTCAACTTGGGCCTTTGCATTTCATTTAGCCATTTCCGTTGTTGATGGGATTGATATTGACTTCTCCCTTTTTCATTTAAAGATGTTTTCCTCAGCCTGCAAGCTCCCCTTGCTCCCATCCTATTTCCACAACTTCAGTGGGAATTCGAAAGCACTATCTTTAAAATGCATCAATTCAATTGGCTCATTTCCTCGCATTACACATGCATTTTTCCCTTATCTGTTTTTCCCAGGAATATCATTGTTCTTTCCACAAGGAAGTCATGATCCCCATGATGGATTGCCTCTGGTAGTCTACTTTGTAAACATATTGTAGGCTACAGCTCAGAGCATCATGATGTGCAGTACCTTTTTGGCAAGAAACAACTCCTTTAAGAACTGTGTTCATCTCAGAACATCCTCATGCATCAGCAATCAGCTGTTAAACCTTGATCAGAACGATGTTTTTCTCAAACAACAACCCTTTAGACAGGTCTCCTGTGATTTCATCACAAAATCGTGTTTTCTGACTATGCTAACTTGCTACCACGTATAGCCACATTTAACTGAGCTACACAATTAGCTTGTTCACAGCAGCAACTAGCTTCACATTTCAATCAGCTCGCAAGCTACGTTCTCTCAAAAGCAAGCCATTTCACCAACCAAGGAGCTTACCTAACAATCAGCCTAACAATCAGTGTGCTAAACTATGGAAATGAAACATCCCTTGTAGGATTTCTCTTATTGTACATGGAAATGGAAAATAAATATTTTCCATTTAATCAGTATCCTGTCTGTTCTGCACCCTCACAGAGCCAGTGTATTTTCCATTTGACAAAAATCACAATTATTATTGGCCATCTGCTTGGCAATCTGCAGCTATTGTTTCAGTGATGAGACTACCTGCATTTTCCTGTTTTATCATCTCAAAGCATTAATTACGAGACAGACGCTGTGTGACAAAAACCTTTACATTTATTGAAAGGACCAATTGAAAATATAAAAAAAAGCTTCTGAAGTTTCATAATTGTATGTTTGTTCATGGGGATTTTCTTCCCTTCAATTTACTAAAAAGGTTCTGTTTTCCATCAGACAGTGATGATAAGCCAACTGTATGTTTATTTTTGAGCTTCCACAGTGGGTTTTGTTGTTCGTGAAAGATTGGATGCGACAGACTTAAAGAAGGAAATGAGGACCATTTCCGTCAGGATGTAATCAGCGGATGTAAACAACTGTGACACAGAGTGCAGTCCAACACAAATGGCAATTCAATAATGGACCATGTGCAGTCAATGCATGTTTGGAATAAGGTTGAGTACAGGGAAAATGTACTGTATAGCATTGATATAAGCTTTAAGAAGTGTGTGTGAAGACTTTGCGCTAGCATACGGGATTACTGTGGCTAATAGAGTTGTATATGTGTTGCTATCGCTATCTTTTATTGTTTTATTATCTCTATTATTCTTGCTTTGTCCAGAAAGAACCTGCAAGTAAGCATTCCGTTGGATGGTGTATACCATGCACATCCCGTACATACGACTATTAAAATAGAGAACTGATTCTGTCCCAATGGGATAGAAAAAAAGAGACAACATGACACAATGCAGATCAATGTGGATGTTGATAAAGATAATGAGCTCACCGCAGGTCTCCCAATAAATGTATTTACTACTTTACATTTTCGAACCAAAAATAGATTTCTCTTGTACATGAATATCCAGTACACAAAGTACCCATTTTGGATTCATGAAAGGGTACTTTATTGCTAGTAATTATAGTTTTATTTACAAATGTCTCATTAATAATAGACAAGCATTCATATGAGTGACGTGTTTAAATATTACTGCATCAACATATTAGTGAATAGTCCACACTCCGGTATGAATCCACTTGTACAGTCGTCTACGTCAAACTGTTGGAAAGTAAATCCTCCAAGTCCTTGAGTTCTACACAACTGAATACGGTATTAAACATTCCTTCAATCTCTTACTGTGGACTAAGTTGCATTGTGCAGGCTCCATATTCTCAAGCATCATGCAACGTTGTGTTCTAATGAGTACTACTGCATTGAGACAAATTTGTCTTTCTTTCTTTTTGTTTGTGCCTCCATGTGGTCAAAATGGACAGTCAGCTCTCTGGGGAAAAATATTCGGCACATGAGAACACAACAGTCAGTCTGCGGGGCCCGAGGCACCATCTTCTCTCTGAAAATAACACTCTGGTCATATCCCTTGGGCATTTACACATTAAGTTTTACCCTGCCCTTTGCCAGTTTGATTTTCTATTCTATTTTTTCTATTTTTAAAAAGGGATCATTAAAGGGGATGACAATTGTGAAGTGGCCAGGCCCAGGGGCAGTACAGTACACAACTCCATCTCAAAGCTTTGCCATCCTGAGAATAGTTAACAATAGAAATAGTAGATCAAAATGCCCATTTCAATATTGCGAATGGTTCTGTTTTAACATTATCCAGGCATGCTTCAGTGTGCAGCATTAGAATGTGGAATGTAGAATGTGCTATTCTAGTATAGTTTAGTAGGTATTTTCTTCCTGATACATTTTAACAAGGTTTGGTAATTAATGGCTAATATTAGGCTTTTGTGTTTAGTTTACTGGACAGGGTTTAAAGTTGTCTGATATGTCGCTTGAATGGATTTTAATTTTGCCTGACGTGTAACAGGGGAAGGTCAGGAATGTTAATGGCTGGTGCATCGTTATGAAATCATTATTAACCCATGAAATTACTTCATTTGTTTCTGATTAGGCGTGATCAGTGATTGCTCTGCTGTTCAGTGAGGTCATCATGTTTCATGGAAACCAAAGCACATAGATAATACTTTATATTTGACACAAATAAACATTTATATGTGTTAGAATGTGTACAGTTCTATTAGAGAGTATCCACACTTGTTGACTTTTTCCAATTTCAATTTAAAATTGATTCAATTGAGATGTTTTGTCACTGGCCTACACACACTAACCCATAATGTCAATGTGAAATTATGTTTTTTTAAAGTTTTTAAAAATTAATAAGAAATGAAAAGCTGAAATGTCTTAAGTCAATAAGTGTTCAATCCCTTTGTTAAGGCAAGCCTAAATAACTTTAGAGAAAATGTGTTCTTAACAAGTCACATAATAAGTGCATTAATAGTGTTTAAAATTATGTTTAAATGAATACCTCATCACCCTAACCCACACATGCAATTATCTGTATGGTCCGTCAGTCAAGCAGTGAATTTCAAACAGATTCACTCACAAAGACCAGGTAGGTTTTCCAATGCCTCGCAATGAAGGGCACCTATTGGTAGAAGGGTAAAAAAAAAAAAAAAACAGGCGTTGAATATCCTGTTGAGCATGGTGAAGTAATTAATTACACTTTGGAGGGTGTATCAATACACACAGTCACTACAAAGATACAGACATCCTTCCTAACTCAGTTCCCGGAGAGGAAGGAAACAGCTCAGGGATTTCACAATGGTGACTTTAAAAAAGTTAGAGTTTAATAGCTGTGATAGGAGAAAACTGAGGATGGATCAACAACATTGTAGTTACTCCACAATACTAACCTAAATGACAGAAAATAAGGAAGCTTGTACATAATTAAATATATTACCATCCTGTATGCTACAAGGCACTAAAGTAAAGCTGCAAATAATGTGACAAGACAATTAACTTATTGTCCTGAATACAGAGTGTTATGTTTGGGGCAAATCCAATACAACACATTACTGAGTGCAACACTCCAAATGTTCAAGCATAGTGGTGGCTGCATCATGTTATGGGTATGCTTGTAATCATAAAGGACTTGGAGTTTTTCAGGAAAATCAAAATCACAAGCCATATCCTAGAGGAAAACCTGGTTCAGTCTGCTTTCCACTAGACAATGGGAGATGAATTCACCTTTCAGCAGGACAATAACCTAAAACACAAGGCAAAATCTACACTGGTTTTGCTTACCAAGAAGACAGTGAATGTTCTGATTATCAGTTTTGAGTTATGGTTTTGACTTGTTTTATTATGTTTTATTTTTCACCTTTATTTAATCAGGTAGGCCAGTTGAGAACAAGTTCTCATTTACAACTGCGACCTGACCAAGATAAAGAAAAGCAGTGTGACAAAAGCAACAACACAGAGTTGCACATGGGATAAACAAACGTACAGTCAATTACACAATAGAAATGTTTATGTACAGTGCGTGCAAATGTTGTAAGATTAGGGAGGTAAGGCAATAAATAGGCCATAGAGAAATAATTGCAATTTAGCAGTAACACTGGAGTGATATATGTGCAGATGATGATGTGCAAGTAGAGATACTGGGGAGCAAAAGAGAAACAACAAAAAATAACAATGTAGGGATGAGGTAGTTGGGTGTGCTATTTACAGATGGGCTGTGTACAGGTACAGTGATCGGTAAGCTGATCTGACAGCTGATGCTTAAAGTTAGAGGGAGATATAAGTCTCCAGCTTCAGTGATTTTTGCAGTTTGTTCCAGTCATTGGCAGCAGAGACTTGGAAGGCAAGGCAGCCAAAGGATGTGATGGCTTTGGGGATGACCAGTGAAATATATCTGCTGGATTGCGTGCTACGGGTGGGTGTTGCTATGGTGACCAGTGAGCTGAGATAAGGCAGAGCTTTACCTAGCAAAGACCTATAGATGACCTGGAGCCAATTGGTTTGATAACGAATATGAAGCGAAGGCCAGCCAACGAGAGTATACAGGTCGCAGTGGTGGGTAGTATATGGGGCTTTGGTGATAAAACAGATGGCACTGTGATAGACTGCATCCAATTTGCTGAGTAGAGTTTTGGAGGCTATTTTGTAAATGACATCACCGGAGTAAAGGATCGGTAGGATAGTCCATTTTACGAGGGTAAAGTGCCTTGCAAAAGTATTCATCCCCCTTGGCATTTTTCCTATTTTGTTGTATTACAACCTGTAATTTAAAAGGATTTTTATTTGGATTTCATGTAAAGTAGTCCAAACTGGTGAAGTGAAATGAAAATAATGACTTACTAAAAATTCTCAAAATAAAAACAGAAAAGTGGTGCTTGCATATGTATTCACCCCCTTTGTTATGAATCCCCTAAATAAGATCTGGTGCAACCAATTACCTCCAGAAGTCACATAATTTATTAAATAAAGTCAGCCTGTGTGCAATCTAAGTGTCATATGGTCTCAGTAAATATACACCTGTTCTGAAAGGCCCCACAAAGCAAGGGGCACCACCAAGCAAGCGACACCATGAAGACGAAGGAGCTCTCCAAACAGGTCAGGGACAAAGTTGTGGAAAAGTACAGATCAGGGTTGGGTTCTAAAATATCAGAAACTTTGAACATCCCACGGAGCACCAATACATCCATTATTTAAAAATGTTTTAAGAATATGGCACCACAACAAACCTGAAAAGACAGGGCTGTCCACCAAAACTCACAGACCAGGCAAGGATGTGCAAAGCTCCACAGTGGAGTTTGGAGAATCTGTCAATAGGACCACTTTAAGCTGTACACTCCACAGAGCTGGGCTTTATGGAAGAGTGGACAGAAAAATGCAATTTCTTAAAGAAGAAAATAAGCAAACACGTTTGGTGTTTGCATAAAGGCATGTGGGAAACTCCCCAAACATATGGAAGAAGGTACTCTGGTCAGATGAGACTAAAATGTATATTTTTGTCCATTAATAAAAACACTATGTCGGGCACAAAACCAACACCCCTCATCACCCTGAGAACACCACAATGTTTTTCATCAGCAGGGACTGAGAAACTGGTCAGATTTGAAGGAATGATGGATGGCGCTAGATACAGGGAAATACTTGAGAGGAAACCTGTTTCAGTCTTCCAGAGATTTGAGACTGGGACGGAGGTTTACCTTCCAGCAGGACAATGACCCTAAGCATACTGCTAAAGCAACATTCGAGTGGTTTAAGGGAACATTTAAATGTCTTGGAATGGCCTAGTCAAAGCCCAGACCTCAATTCAATTGAGCATCTGTAGTATGACTTAAAGATTGCTGTACACCAACTGGAACCCATCCAACTTGAAGGAGCTGCAGCAGTTTTGCTTTGAAGAATTGGCAAAAATCCCAGTGGCTAGATGTGCCAAGCTCATAGAGACTGCAACTGCTGCAAAAGGTGGCTCTACAAAGTGTTGACTTTGGGTGGGGGGGGGGGGGGGGGGGGATAGTCATGCACGGTCAAGTTTTCTGTTTTTTGCATTTTTTCTTGTTTGTTTCACAATAAAAAAATATTTAGCATCTTCAAAGTGGTAGGCGTGTTGTGTAAATCACATGATACAAACCCCCCTGAAAATCTATTTTAATTCCAGGTTGTAAGGCAACCAAATAGGAAAAATGCCAAGTGGGTGAATACTTTCGCAAGGCCCTGTATGTTTGGCAGCATGAGTGAAGGAAGCTTTGTTGCGATATAGGAACCCAATTCTAAATAAACAATTGGATTGGAGATGCTTAATGTGAGTCTGGAAGGAGAGTTTTCAGTCTAACCAGACACCTAGGTATTTGTAGTTGTCCACATATTCTAAGTCAGAACCTATACAGTATGTGCTTGAAAATCTATGGCAATAACGGAAAATGGTTGTCTAGCAATGAAAAAAAATTGAAAATAATGATGGGCAAATGTTGCACAATCCAGCAGGGGAAAGGTCATAGAGACTTACACAGACAAATTCACAGCTGTAATAAATGGCAAATGTGCTTCGACAAAGTATTTAGTCAAGGGTGTGAATACTTATGCAAATTAGATACTTCAATACATTTGCAAAATAAATCTAAATACATGTTTTCATTTTGTCATGATGGGGTATTTTGTGTAGAAGGGTGAGTAAATAATATATTCAATACATTTTGAATTCAGACAAGATGTGGAATATGTCATGGGGTAAGAATACTTCTTGAAGGCACTGTAAGTATACATACAACAACTTGTACTTGAATCAAGAAAATATTATCTCCAAAGTGTTGCTTGACCCAGTAGTTAACATAGTCTAATGTGCTGATACGAACGTCACTAATAAGTACCTAGTTACTTTAAGTTTCCAAAAGTTTAATTTTTTTCTGTACCGATCTATGAGGAAGAGAGGTAGTGTGGTGCCTCTATTACAAACGCAGTACATAGAACCATGAGGTATTTTTGTGTTTCTAGTGAGTCCCACCATGGACTTAAAAGGGTCTTAATCAATTCCTTTAGTGCCATCCCATGTGTGTATCGAGTGGCACTCTTTCCCCTCAATCATGGGAGATGCTCCCCTTCACCTTGTCAGTTGACAGTACAAATAAACTGCACCGTTTAGAGACGCCTGGAGACGTTGCTTTGACTGTGTTGCGTTCACTGGGATTTCTACTTTACTGTTTTAGATAGTTTCTCAAATGATTAAAGAACATATGATGAATTTGTTTCCCGGCACAAATAGGCATGTAATTATTTAATTTTTAATTTGTCAATATATTTGTCCCTAGCATATAATAGGTGATGTTTTCCAGTAAGACAAAGTCAAACTGTATTGTGTTGTGTGCTTCTGGCATTGAAATTCAACCCTGTCAGGCCAGTATGCTACTTCCAAAAACACTGGTAGGCCTGTACCGTTCTCCTCTCTAACCCTGTCTCTCGAGTTCTCTATTCCTCTCTGAGCTGACATTGCTCTTTGACCTCTCCTACAATGTGCTGACATGCGTACTGTAATCTTGGTTCTTTCTGCCCAGCCCTCGGATGCCTTGATTATCCTAGCAGCTCAACATGTTGATCTCAAATCAGGCTGGTGTCATCATGGCTATCATTATGTTACAGTAAAAAGGTAACTCACAACAGTCTAATTTACGATACAACAGTATTCTTTAAATGTCAAGCCTCTGAATTGGAATTCTGTGCACCATTGAAGGCATCCGGGCAGGTAGTGTGCTGACACCCTAAATACAAAGTAGGCCAATCATGCAGCTTATATCATCCCACTCATTTTCTTTGCACTGAATTTGGACACATCTAAGGCCCAGTTTCTCAAAAGCATCGACAAGGTTATGTTTATCATTAGATCCTTCGTAGGAGCGTTGTTAAATCTCAGAGCTGTTTCCCTTAACATTGCACTTGAAAACTTGTAGATCAGCTAAGTGTATTGTTAGAGGCTTTTCTCCCATGTCACTTGTCACACAGAACATCTCGGCTAAACATAGAGTCACGTGGTTTATCCGTCTCTCCATGACCGTCAACTGCCGATAACTTCAGAACAAAGTTGACTACAAATGCAACATTTCAATTGTGTCTTTGTAATTGATACAAACAAGTGACATATCAAATGAAAAACTGACATGACTGCATTAAAATATAAATACAGTGGCCTACAAGTTTGCTACTTGAAGGCCACTGTTTGAAATTTGTCTCAATATGTTTTATAATGTGTAACCTAACGTGCACAATATGTCACGCCCTGTTCTGCTTCACCTGTCCTTGTGATTGTCTTCACCCCCTCCAGGTGTCGCTTATTTTCCCCGGTGTATTTATCCCCGTGATTCCGGTCTCTCTGTGCCAGTTCGTCTTGTCTTGTCAAGTCAACCAGCATGTTTTTTTCTCCTGCTTTTTCTTATCTCTCTTTTTCTAGTCCTCCCGGTTTTGACGCTTGCCTGCCCTGACTCTGAACCTGCCTGCCTGACCATTCTGCCTGCCCTGACCTCGAGCCTGCCTGCCACTCTGTACCTCCTGGACTCTGACCTTCTTATGATCTTTTTGCCTGTCCACAACCATTCTCTTGCCTGCCCCTTGGATTTGGATTTAATTTATTTTTTATTCTACCTTTATTCATACAGGTTTTTCTCATTGAGATAGCATCTCTTTCCCAAGAGAGACCTGGTCCAATAGCAGCAGGGGGAACAACGTTTCAGACAAAACAACTTACATATGCTAACACAACATTAAACAAAACAATAAACACACGTACAGTAAAACAAAAACATTTTAGGTTAAAAACACGAAAGTCTTGACTAAAAACAGCTGGCCTAAAGACAATTACACTCTTATATGATATATACATCGATCAAGTGTTTAAACTCCACCAACGAATCTAGATCATCAAATTTTTTAATGTTCAGGATAGAATTCCAGGACCACGGAGCTAAGTAACTAAAACTATTTCTACCATGACCTGTTCTCATTTTTGGTAGTGTTAGAAGCGGACTAAAAAAGAACAGAGATAAAATGGCATTTTACCCAATATGGCCTTATAAATCAGTGTATACCAGTGTTTAAGCCTACGCAATGTCAATGACGACCAGCCAACAGCGCTGTAGAGATCAAAATGATGTGTTAGACGTTTTGATTTGCAGTGAACCTGAGGGCTGCATGAGACACTGAATCAATTGCTCTCAGGGTAGTGGTTGAGGCCTGCATATATATATATATATATCATCACTAAAATCTAAAACCGTCAGTAATGTACATCGTACCAGCTTCTTCCTGGCCTCATAAGAAAAACAAGCCTCATGCCGGTAATACATACCTATTCTCAGCTTGAGCTTCCTTATCAACTTCTTTACATGCACAGTGAAGCTCATCTTATCATCAACCCACACTCCCAAATATTTGTACACTTTAACTTGCTCTATAGTATTTCCAGCCAATGTAGCAATGACATGATTAGTAACATGCCTGGCATTTGAAAATACCATGCATTTTGTTATACCCGAATTTAGAACCATATTTAAATCATACAGATTCTGTTGTATGATGTTAAATGCTCTTTGGGCATTTTCAAAAGATAAAGATAAACTACTACCACTTGAATAAAGAACAGTATCATCTGCATAAAAATGAACATCCTCTGTTTCAATAAGGTCCCCAATGGTGTTGATATACAAAATGAACAACAGTGGGCCCAAAATAGAACCTTGCGGAACACCTGAGCACACCTCTATGGACTCAGATTTACAACCATCTGCCATTACACATTGGTTTATAAATTACCTATCAATGTGGTATACACAATCTAGAGCATGACCAGTAATTCCACAACATTTATATCAGAGACTCAAACCATCTGCCTCCGTGTCTGCATCTGGGTCTCACCTTGTGCCCTTGTACAATGATGTGCCAAATCTGTGATTTAGTGCACTTTAATTGGGTGAGTCAATAATTAATAAACAACATTAATAAACAAGTCAATAATTATAGCGGTAAGTGGTAATATCTCTCTAGGAGCTGATCTGTCGTCAGTATTGTGAAATAATTATAATGTTAAGGTACAACTTGAATTGAGAAACCTGATCCTAGAGCAGCGCTGCTTTTCTTTCAATATTATCAGTACAAACACATGCTCAAACAACACATTTTTTCATTGTGAAATACTGCAGCAACATCTTAGTTAAATTGTCAAAAGATCTCCTCCGCAAAAACTTCAAAATTAATAACAGATTTCTTGAGTTATCTTAGATTGATTCGGACTATTTTGAGGAAGTGTACTGGCTACAGTGTCTCAAAATGGACATTATTTCCCCTTTTTTCTCACTTTTCAAGGGAGTATGCAAGCACACTCGTTCGGTTCGTCTAAGTGTCAGCCGAACTGAAGCATGCTGATGCCTTTACCCTCAAGCATCTGCCAGACATTAAGTACTGTAGCTAGGATAACTTTTAATAATAACATCCTATGTTCTCCAGAGTTGTTGTATTTTGACTAACTCTCCACTTCTGCCGTCAATGTGTGTTATGCATTGATCTAATTGTTCAAGAAATGGCTTGTGCACTGTAATAAAATAGGGCTTAACTCGAAGTGACTTTGACTTGGCCAAAGAAATGTCTGGCACTGCCACTCTACGGACTTTAACAGCAGAGTAATATCAGTTAAATCTTGCATATCAGTTAGCATTTTATTCAGGATATTAATTTTGAACTTTAGGGGCTTCGTCATAAATACAAATGTGACATAGCAAAGATTCCCGAAATGAGCATCTTGGAGATAAACTGTCCGTCTGTCATTTGAAATGTTCAGTCATCTCACACTCAGAGAGGCAACATTATGAATATTGCACCGTACATTCTGTGATAATAAAACCTCTTGTCCTGTACAATAAAAGTTATGTGGCCACTCAACTCTTTTGTATTTAGACCCTGTCAGTTCATCTGGCACATAATGTGTTTGTCAGGTATGAAAGGCCCGGGCGGCACTGCCTGAACTTAAGCCACACGTCTTTCTTCCATTACTTTGTCATAGGAATCCAGTGGCCTTAAACAGTGCCCATTAATCTCAGGACCAGGCATCTGACTCAGAGTGGCATACCATGTCAAGCCTCGCCACTGTTTGATGGGAGAATCACATTACGGCAAGTTGAAATCTGTTCAAATAAAGATGAGTGTGTATGAGTGTGTTTATCCACAGTCATTTGCTGACATTTTGCTTGTTGTGGAGACATTTTTGCTAATACAAAAACACATTTTTGTTTAACATTTATTATGAATAAGGTAGATACAAATTGGTATGGCAGTTGCGGTGAACGTGAGGAGCTAGCAGAGAGATTAGTATGTACTGTCGGCAATATTCAGAGAGCTAATTATGATTATAGAGGGTTGCCAGAGCCATCTGTAATTCCCGTCTTAATGACTTTTCTTGAGGATAACAACAAAATTAAATGGAATTCGAGAGCAAATTACCTTTATTAGATTTTGTCATGTTTGGGTCCTCTGTTGAATCTCAAATCTAGCAGTTATGAGGTGTGATTCAATTAATTGTATCACAATCAGAGGTCAATATTACAGGTGGGAAATTGGGCCCAGTAACAGGAAGCTTCTGAACGCATTCAATAATTTCCCTCTTGTTGACAGTATGCATTACATTCAATGATTTATGATCAATTTGTGAACTCAGCCAGACTAACACTGGCCTGGGTAATTTACTGAACAGAAAATTAGGGTTGTCTCGCAAAACAAATAAATAAATTAGCATTAGACATTCATTAAGGCATGTTACAGTGCTTGACACCGATCAGTGTCTATTAGAATTGGGTCTGATGCATCAAATACTTGTTGTCTTAAACACAGATGTGAGAGCACAATCAAGTACCTCACTGAAGTCCTTGATGTCAACAGAAAATGATCATCATGAAGGTGAATGATCCCAGTAGCCTGTGCTGGACTCTTTCCAAACAAACCATTTCAATAAAATATAGGGTTTATATTCTTACCGTATGTATGACGCTGACCTTTAAATGCTTTGCTCCCAACTGCCCTCCCTGTGTTTTAACCTGTAAATGAAATGTGATGTGATGTTCATCGCCCTCCATATTTTGATTTGATTAAATATGAAGACAGACAGGCTGTGTTTCACTGAACAAACGATAAAATTGAGTCTGGTATGCATCGATGAGATATTATTGGCTACATGAAGTGTTTGTCTTCAATACTGTCCTTTAACCTTGCTTATCATTGGGAAGTTGATGCTCCGTAGATGTTTTTGCTAGGAGCTTGCACTTTCAGAACAATTCCATTAGTTCCATTGTGCCGGGTAAATGGAATTAAGCACAGCTCAAGTATTTGGAAGTATTCAGCATATGTATACGACCCAGGTCTGTAGGTTATGTTTACGACTCGGCATTATGGTTTGCATTTTGTCCTTTGACTGAAAGGTGAGCTGTTGTATTGACAAGAGCGTCGGGATAAACCATGCTTATGTTTACCAACGCATTCCGCTAGACTTTAGTTAATCTCTCTTCATCCCCTCATAACTGTGTGTACAACTAAAGCATTTGAAATTTGTTCATTTGTGTTGTGTGCAGTGTGTACAAAAGGGGCTTGATTTGCTTGAATGCCCTTCCCTTTCTCAGCCAAACAAATCAGAGCATACTTCACCGGGTCTTCTGTGTTTTCATGCATATCAATGTGCTCAAATCTGCCAATTTATGGTCTTTTTCAATTGAATGTCGATGAAGACTGTTGTATTCACTGTGATCCATGCTCCCTTCACCTTTCTGTCAAAACGTTGTGATTGCTAGGCCTTCATATGTTTCAGTTAAATGTGGACTTTGTTCCGGACAAATTGTCTGGATTCATTCCTCTTGAGGTAGAACCATTACAGATCTGTAGAACTAAGGCTATAACATCATTAGTCACAGAAACAAATGTTTAATCATCCCTCCCTCAGCTATTGATTTACCATTAGATGGCAACTTTTTAAAGAAATCCTTGTATTGGAATCCAAGATTCACGAACAGCATCTCTTAATCACAATGGTAAACTGGATGACCTTGGATTGTTATTCTCTTCCTGTTGTCTCACTGCTGATTCCCTTAAGTTGAATCACAGCATTCTGTCATGAATACACAGTATGCACACATTTCTGGGAAAACATATCACTGGAACGTCCAGGGCGTACTCTTTTGCTTTTGAGTGTATTTAAGGAATACATAATAATGGATTGTCTGGAAGCAAGACTGTCTGGAAGCAAAACATGAAATGAAATGCTTGGCTCTATGAAGATATTGGCTGCTTTGGTAGCAAAAGGCTTTCAAAAGCACAGCACGTCAATGAACGTTTTGACAAAAATCATGTTTTGAGAAAAGGACAGATGTTCTTTTCAAAGAAACCCTCTACCCCTCCCACAAAATTCTAAGGGCCTCTCATACGTTTCATTACAAGCCGAGCATGGAGGCGCAAAACAAAAGGAGGTGAATTTGCTGAGTTCCATCAGCAAGTATCTAAATAGGTCACATTTCCATCGACTGGGGCTGAATAATAGATAGGTAACAATAAAATTGACCCCAAAATAATAATATGTCTCCTGAGTTTTGTCATGTTATCAAGAGCAGTGGCATATACAATAGGAAGTGAGCCTTGACTTTGGCTTACAGGACATGAAGTCAATCACAAATTCTATAATTGCTTTCATACAGAGGCAACACAGCACTAATGTGTCAAGTTTCCATATAATGTTGCACTTCCACTGAAAGCTATTTCAAAATAGTCTACATTTTATGAGTAAATATTGAAACAAGGAGGTGGGAGACCATTTCTTTGTGTTGGCTTGCATCAGCAACTATAATGTATCCATGGAGACAAAAAAAAATGGCTAGCTCCCAACATTTCTCCCCGTCTAGGATCCTTAACAATAGGCCTCTCTGACACGCATACCTGTACAAAACAAGCTCTTGTGGAAAAAACAACCATTTCATAAATTGCTATTGGTGTCCTTCAATGGTAAATTGAGTTAATAGACCAAGGTTATGCAAAGGATGTCAAGCTGTCAAAGGATGTCATCTTCTGAAATGCATTTAGCCTGCACATGTCCTAACAACTAAGAATTTAAAGCGATGGTATATGGCAGATGGCTTCAAATCTCTACATCCAAACATACATTTTATTTGCCTCAAGCTACGTCTGTCTTGCTTGCAAGCTATAATTTGACACTAGATTTCTGTCGCGATTGGCCTCTTTAGCCCAATTCTGATATTTTTTTTTTGGCCCAATCACATCAGATCTTTTTCAGAGCTGATCTGGTCAAAAGACCAATGTTAGTGAAAAAAATATCAAAATTGGGTTGCCTGTGTTATCTGTACAATTATCTGCACATGGTACTGTAGGCCACACAAATTCTGCGTAATCTGTTTCAGTGGTGTTCCCATGTAATGAATGTGCACAACGGCTCATTCAGTCACATGGATAGGAAATAACCTCCCTAGAAGCACCTTATTATATTACCAAAGTTAGTACAGTATAAAGATACTTAACTGTGGGACTTTTCATGCAACCTATGCTGGATATAGTCTTCTAGACTTCAGTGTAACCTTAAAGTGTATTGTATGATGTCTTGGTAAATCACTATTGTCATGAAAGACAAGAAGTTACCATTATATTTACAATAGGTATTTTGCTGAGAAATATGTTAATCAAATCAATAAATCATGATTGATTGTCCATTGAATTTATCTTACACAATCCCCAACTATACCAGAGCACTGGATCAATATAGGGAAAGGGGGTTATGCAATGAGCAATGTTCAAGCTAAGCTATTTGTTTCTAATAAGGGAGTGATGTCTAAGGCGAGCCTCCCTCAAGCTCCAGTTAAGGTTTATTACTGCTAATGGTGGGAGCTGACTGTGATTAAAACCACAGGATCACTGTTGATACGTTGGAGGAGGAGGAGTGGAAGCATGGAAGTTTGGAGGTCACAACAAGTTTTACCATTGTGGCTCAAGGGGATTAACTCCATTTAAATGCATGTTAATGTAACTGTCATGTTTGATATGCATGGCTGAACCTGACATGGGAATCCCTCACTCGCAAGCTGCACACAAGGGAGTTTTTTGATGTTGTCCTTTGGCGCTGTTGTCTTTGAGACTCTGACAATAACAGTGAAGGAAGGTATGCCCAAAATTGTTCTTCCCAAAGTGCCAGTGTGTCAAAGTTAACTTGTTAGACTGCGGATCAAGTTAGACTGTGGACTTGCTTAATGGTTACATAAATTACGCTGATGTGGCAGCTAAGGTTGGGACAATGTCTCTTGGAAATCCATGGGGAGTCCTCTTAAGGTAGGGCCTTTATTTTATGCATAATGGCTGTGCATGCCATTTTATTATTATTATTATATTATTAATTCAAGACACATCTCATTTTCATGTACACATTTTCTTTGATGAGTTACAATCCCTTGGATCCTGGAAATGTATAATCATACTCATTACTGAACACGAATAAGAGCTTGCCATTTCTGAGGAGCACCCAGAACCTACATCTGACATGATTTGACATGGCATTTAGAGGATATCAATTTTATCATTTGGATTTTTGATCTCCTTACCTCTATCAAATTTAATGGGAGTACCTTTAAATTTAGACAGTTAATTTGGGTCGGCTAACCTGACCGTTGAGCTCCCGAGGCCAATGAATAAAATCTGTTTTTAACTTTTTATGCTTACAGAGTACTATTAATTCTACATGTAGAATTTAGCCAAATAAATTGCTATAGTGCATTGAATGATTTTGACTGTATTTCCTCAACAGTCTGTTACATGACATGCTCTGAATATATTTTCCTCCACTACAGTCAAACAGAGTAACCTTCCTCGAATAGAAGTTGTTAGTTTAGCTGTCCTGTTATCTAGAGATGGCAATTGAGTACTGTGATAGAGACAGATCATCAACATGTTGGCAGTGCACCACCAGATTACCAACGGTAATTATGTGATTACGTGATGATCCTTAGCCATAACCTCAACCCTAACAAGGGTCTATTTACCTTTGTATAGTTTGAGCAAACTGTCATTCTTAGATTTTCTGAATGAGACAGGTTTTGATCAAATGGGTTGAAGCCAGGTAATATCCGAACATACTTGCTTTCAATGACACTCATGCAAGCCTTTTGTTAGTGGCTGTTTAGGCACCTGGATAATTTTACACAAATCCTCGAGGACATAATCTGTATTATTTACCTCTTTACTTCCTCCTCATGACTGTGTTTACATTTGACTTTGCAGAATTCCCAACAAGTATTATGTGTTCATAGCTAATATGTTACTAGGTCTCATGAGAGGCCTTTTTGGGTAAAAATTACAATTTCCTTTCAGACCAGGTGAAATTCGTCTTTCAGTCATTTCCAATGATTAATGCAAAAATATTCACTCTGTGGGGAAGGAAAATAGACCAAAGCATGACCTTTGACACAAAAGTAGAGTGTTTTGTCGAAACACTTATCTGCCACCAATGTGGTTAATCTCTCCTCAATGGGAAGTTTTTTTTCAAGTATGCACAGAAGAAAAATGATTTAGTCCCACAAACCCTCCAGAGCCATGACAGCAAGAGTTGTAATTTAATATCAATCGAGGCATACACACCACTTTACCCTGGAGGAAATGCTTTAAATTTTGCTGAAGGGCTTTTCTTTTCAAACAGCTCTAGTTTTCCTGGGCCCCCTGGATTTTCCTGGTCCCTTATTGTGATTATGGCCACTGTGTGTATTTTCCCTCTGTCAGGATGATTACGTGTACTTGTGATGGGGTCTTTTCATTCTTCCCCAGCTCTTCCTGGCATGCATCTGGGCAGTTTTTGCATTGTCTGTTTTTTAAGTTTAGTTTTTTTGTACATTCTTCCCCCCCTTCTATTTCTCTTTAAAAATCAATTCATCTCATACTTTGGACAGCTGTCATATTTAGAGCATGTTCATATTGAGGCCACAATCGGTTTCTGCTTGGAAAAACACAAATTGGTATGGACGTGGACTCAACATAGTACTCCCTATTCTCCATCTTACAGCACCTGGAAAGCAGTTGAAAAGTTTTGTCATTGTTTTTGTGCTGTTTTTAGCATATAACTATATAGAGAATCTTTGAAATAGCATTAAACAGTACTATCATGGCAACAGTGATAAGTAAAGAACTGCCCTGGTGCATAAGTGGCTTCGAGAGCCCTTCCTCATTTCAGTGCCCTTGAGTTTGGATTGAATTACCCATGACATTACAGTGTCTGCAAAGAATATTGGGTACAAAACAGTGAGTGTACAATGACAAAGGTGATTGGTTATCTCTCTCACTGTGTTTCGTCATGTACATGGATTCAACTGTAATAGTGCTGGATAACACAGTAATTCCTCTGGCTTTCAATGGTTCATGGTTGCTATGTAATGGAGTCGTAATGGGAACTCTTTCAGAACAACTAGTGTTAAATCATATAGTATTTGTTTTCCTTCAAATACATAAGTGTTAAGGCGAACACATTTTTCTGAAATGAATGTCATGGCTTTGTCAATCATATAGTATTTGTTTTCCTTCAAATACCATGTGTTTACATTTTTTAAATGTGTTTTATTGTCACGTATACAGTGCAGTGCAGTGCAGTGAAATGTGTTGTTTTACAGCACAGGTCAAACTCATCCCATGGAAGGGCGAGAGTCTGCGGGTTTTCGCTCCTCCTTTGTTATTGATTGATGAATTAAGGTCACTATTTAGTAAAGAACTCCCTATCACCTAGTTGTCTAGGTCTTAATTGAAAAAAAAACAGACAATAGGACCTCCATGGAATGAGTTTGACACCCCTGTTTTACAGGGTCAGCAATAGTAGTACGTCACAAATTAGGGTTAAGTGCCTTGCTCAAGGGCACATGAACAGATTATTCACCTCGTCAGCTCAGGTATTCGAACCAGAATCCTTTCGGTTACTGGCCCAGCGTGCTGCCATGATAATAAGCCTGATAATAAGCCTGATTGGAGTGCCAGATTGGCATGGTTTACACGATGGAACAATTGTATTGGTTCAAATGTGTCCGGTTAAGCTAAAAAAAAAGTACAGCTACATTCTTTCAAAGAAAACATATACTGTTTGAACCCAGGTTTAAATTCCTCCAGGTTAAATCAACCTGTAATGAGGCACTGGACTGATAGTGACGATACTGAATTCCTCTTTACGACACCCACTTGAAAACCTCAAAGGCTTTTGTCCATGGAGCCTCATAATCATTCTCACCCTGCCTGATCCCATATGAAATATCTCCCTATCCCTGGGCCATTTGAACTCCATTTCAAGTTGAAAACTCCTTTGAGCTTCAAAATAGTCATTTACTGTGACCTGGCTTCGTAAAATGTGGCCCCGGAACTCACGATGATTAAACCTCCAATCCTATGATTAATCTTTAAAGGGACGTCGCATGCAGTACAATGCCACTGGATAATAGTTAACAGTACAAAAGAGAACACGACATAATCAATGCTGTCTGTACAAGGGAAAAGAATAACAAATACACAACAACTCTATCTAAGGTGAAGTGGATCACTGCCAGTTTGATGTTGGGTACATAACGTTACTTATTACATTGTCCTTCCTTTAAATATTCTAGAATGAGATACATTTGAATGTCCGCACCACAAGCGATGGACAGAGACAGCATATTAAAGTATAGAGTCTCTGTCATTGCTTGGCTACAGCATGGAATACTGCTACCAAGATGGCAGTCTGTAGATTATTGAGGAGAAGATAAAGACTTCAGGAAAGGTCACAGCAAATTACATCAACATTTAACCTATGGATTTAAACGCACTCCACTTCAACAGTAATGGCATATTGCACAGTAGAATGTGGTTAGCAGATGAAATATGGGCCACAACATGTAATGGGTTGTGCTATTGTTCAAAGGGGTACATGGATTACAGTTGGCACAGTTTTCTCAGTTTGAAACATTCCTCTTTACATCTACAACAAAGACACTGAGCATACACACACAACAGTACAAACAAACAAATCTGACAGAAATGTTGTTAAATGACATACCAACATATACAGAAAGTACATTTCTAAATGTGTTTGGGATTGATATACCAGTCAGACAGTGGAATGTATACAAATAAAAATACACATTTTGAGCAAGTATTTTGTTTTCAACTATTTTTACCCACAACCACTTGTACTCTCTTTTTTAAGAGATGGGAAGGGGGGAGGGGACAGCAGTACCAGTAATAATTACATACTTGAGTTTCCTGTTCATTTATCATCCACTTCCTGACAAACCACTACAATTAAAATGTGACTTGATAATGAATACCTTACAAAGTACTCTGATTTCTAGGCCCTTACAGATAAAAAATGATTTCCTTTAACCTGACAAGTATGACTTAATATCTCTTTATAAATGACGGTATTACCCATCACAGATGGTGTTGAGTCACTGCACAAGACAGACAAAGGTATGTTCTTACACCTTCATGAATGTGGTAAGAACACTTTAGGCTTATATATGCTGTTATGGATGGTTTATGTACGTGACCTTCAAAGCAAGTGTTACCATTGGGGTCCCCTTGGGGAAGGTAATGCAAGCACTTGATGCTTTGAGCATGCAACTATTTTCGCATGACTGACTGATTGGCAGTCATATGGTCCAGGGAATTGCATGGATGGACCACCAGCATAGAGTACTGATATAAATTGTGATATTTTCTAGACAGCTATTCAGATTGGCCAGGTTTCGCTGGAACATCACGTCCTCTGTGATTGATTGCACATTGGCTGAAACTGGACTGGCAAGAGATTTATGGAACCGAACCACCTGTGTCCAATGACCACACCATGGCGGGAACAGGGCAGGGCACAACTCTCCCCTAGGGGTTCAAGAACAGGATGTAACTCCGTTGTGGACTGTGTGGTTCATCTGAAATAGGAATGCTGTTGGGTTCCAGTTTGACAGGCTGTTGTCCTTACAAACACAAGTGTATTAAAAAAACAAGGATGCAATTGTACTTTTAGGAACACAATAGTTCCTAAAATACATGCAATGTGAGCGAGCGGGTATTTCTGACAGTCAAGCGTGTATAGTCATCACTTTATCATCATTCATTAGACTGAACCAAAGCCAAGGACTGCTAATGCCTATTTAATGACATAGTGTCAGGTTAATAGTTTTTATTTGATCTTCGTTTGGGGGGGGGGGGCTGTGCGAACATTACCTGGCCGCTGGTGCACCTCCAAGTCGCCTATCTAAGACAGTTCTCAGTTCTCTCAAACTGTCTCGGCGACGATGGCAATTATAGACAGGAGGGCGCTACGCAGGGGGTATCTGTGCTTGGTATCACGCAGTCTACAGGGGTCATTTAACCCAGCACACTGAACTCCCAACCTCAGAGCCATGTTGGTGATTGTTTATATTATTTTTCTCCCTATTACTTCAAAAACGCTATTACATCCTATCATATTTTCTTCATTGTTTTTTTGCGTCTATATGGAGAGAGGCTTAGTTGGCCGGGAACTGAGGTCTGGGATTCTTTAAAAAAAATGGAAGAATTGGCGGAATGACATACACACCCAGATAACAGAGTAAAAGTCTTGCTGATGCACTATAAGAGCCATGGCATGTGGCATTGTGAATGATAAAACTACAAAGTCAGGTTGGCTCAGGTGTGAGATCTTCTGCCCTGTACTTCCTTGTGGGCGACCCCATGCTCCTGGGGCTTCCTTTACCCTGGATACACCCTCTCAGGCAGCAACCTGGGATGAGGCATATTGAAAAACAACCCCTTCATGCCTAAGACAATTGCCATCAACAGGTTTCTAAATTGACGTGGAAATGGCTTTTGAGAGGCAGCTATACTAGTGACCAGCCTGTGACGTAGCTGTACTGTTGACCAGCCTGTGACGTAGCTGTACTGTTGATCAGCCTATGAGGCAGCGCTGTCAATGTTACTAACCGTAACATGAACCACAAACTTACACAAATTAGCAATTTGCAATATGAGTCTATTGCATATCATTGTCACTCCCCTTTCCTTGTTTTTACCCAGCAAGTTGCAGATGTTGATTTCCCATCGGCGAGTTTCAAATCTTTTCAGGTGGCATGAACTCTTCAGTCACAGTTCAGCAAAATACATGGGACAACATTGACATGGCATTCCATTGTCATTAACCTCTGTTTTCACTACAAACTGATGGCTATGGGAAAACAGGTCTCTCTACAGTTCCAGGATGTTGGGTGAGAAGGAGGCAGGGTTAGATTGAACATGATGAATGCTAATCAATGGTACAGTATGCTCTAAACTGCATAATGTCCATGCGTCTCCGCAGCTTGGCAAATGCAGTTTGGCTTCTCCACTCATTTAGTATTCAAGCCACTAAGAACTATTGAGTCTACACTTGGCTTGGTGAATTTGGTGAAGAATAGCCCTGACAGTTGTAACAGTTGTTATTTTTATTTATTTGATCTGTTTCTTGCCTCTAGTTCTGGCCTTGTACTGTGAAAGCATGCATTTTGTTTGTTTTGGCAGGCACGCTGGTACTGTTGATCTGTACTGTCGAAGATGGTGATTTGCCAGTTTATACCAAACCCTTTGGGCTCCATTTTCCATTTTCCTCCCAAAAGCAAACAAACAAACAAACAAAACTTAAGTTGATATATTCGTTATGATTAAAGACATTTGGACACACCTATACAACACACATTTATGCCATTTTATGCAGTGAGAGTATTTGATAGAAAAACATGATTTAGTTTAGAAACAGGAAAAGTTAAGTATATTTGGAGTCTTTTTCTTTTTGACTGAACATGTTCAATCGTTAAATCGACTCCAGAATGACTTCATTCCTCAATAAAAGTCATTCTCTTCAGTTTCCTACAACCCAATGAATATTGCTATTTTCAATTATAGTTCATATTGTATAAGAGTTAGATTTTCAACTTGATATTTCATTCAGCATGAATTGAGCTACACTGTTCTGTCCAATTCTCCATTGTCACATTGACCTTTTGATTCCATTTAATTAAATACATAGAGCTTCATCTGCTGCCATTTCCACAAACGGCACAGAGACCATATTTAAGTCATGCCTGAAAATGGCAGGCTAAACTACAACCGGCAATATTCTCCAGTCATGTAATGGCTGACGTGTTCCTGGGATACATCAATCTGTTCATATCCGCTGTTAGTTTGGCATTTTCACAGAGATCTATCGCAATTAACTTCAGTATGTTAATATGGATATTATATTTACTATTATGCAGAGTTCTTTGATACCGTCATGATTCACACAGGAGACAAGTTGTCTGTTGTCTTCCTTAACCAAGGGAATTGTGTGTCTTCCCATGACCAAGTAAATGATCAAAGATGGACAGAACGATGAAACAGAGAGAAACGTGTGTGCTCTACTGATTGCAGCACACGGCCCAAGATCCAAGCATTTCGGATTTGGAGTACCATTGTGGTTTTTCTGCACTGTAAAAGTGACTAGTATTCCGCTAGCAGCATTCTGTGCATACATGCTACTATGTTGAAGACTGTCAAAAAATGAACTAAGAAGTTAATAGCTGCTAAATCTGGTTCGCATTAGCTCTAAACAAATTTGAAACAGGGTTTGATTCTCAGAGAGCCATTCGTATGGTGTCCCAGCGATATCCCGGATTGGTTGCTTGGTATGAAAGAGGGGAGGTTGAGTAAGACCCTAGCCTCAGGAAACGTGTCACAATAGATGAAGATGAAGGCAAGAGTGTCATTGTGGAAGTAGAAACATGCCCTTTGTGCTGGTGGGGTGTTCCCTAAGGGGACGGCACCCTGCAGCGAAACAAATGGTAAAAAGGGGCAATGATCAACCCTTGCCTGTTGGACATGGCTTGAGGACGCCCAGCTCTCAGTCGGGAGCCTTGGAGGTAGCTCAAACAGTAAACAAAGACTGCAGGAGCCAAGAGGGGTCTACCTCTCTTCAGCAGCATCAAAACGGAGGCTCGAAAATAACTTTACAGCGGTAAATTTAACGGAGCGCACTCTAGTCCCCATGCCCCTACAGGCAGTTATCCTTAGGAATAGCATATAGTCAACCAGCTAACTATCCTTGACTCTATCTGAATTCAGTCTACATGAATCCTACCCTCAAGTGAACTCAGGAAGTCATTATAAGCATCTATCCCACCTACTATACAAAGCAAGTAGCATAATTAAAGAAGAAAGGTGCCACATCATTTATTGCACTCTTTGACATTAGCCTACTATACCTTAGTTGTCATGATGAAATGTCATGAAACGTTTTACCCGCAGTCAAATCACTTTTACTCAGTCGGAACAATGTTGTATCACTAAACTGTTACACTACCCACCACGGACGAGAGACTTGAGCCCAATTTCAGTGGATCAGCTAGAGTGCACATCAATGCAATAGTGACACAAATGAAGTGTGACATCGCTATTGACCTTGTCATTTGCTCCTTTCTCTCCAGGTAAGAAGTCTGTATTGTTGTCAACCCCTCTTCTCTTCAAAGACCTGTTCCATAGATCGAGGGCGTTCCTCCACTTTGATGTTGGACATGAAAATGTCAACTATTTTTGTTGACAGTGAAATGTCAGTTTTTATATGGTATGTGACGGTAGGCTAACGACTTTTTTACACGTCTGTACTGGAATTTACTCGCTGGACATGGGAGTTCCCCTATGGGATATTCCCACTCCAGAATTGAGTTCCTTGTTATGATGTATCCGTTGGGAGAACCTTTGTCACATTCCTGTCCACCAGATGTGTACAGAATTTCAAGTCAGCCATGGGTTTTCATTTTTGGTTTTACAATAATTTCTTTGTTGTTTTTATTTATATAAAGCTACACTTCCACCCTCTTAACATAACAAACGAGTCCGGATTATAATCATAGTGATGTCGCGAATGATGTTGTACAAAATAACATCGCCCTTTCAGTTATCTGCAAAAAGCTTTAATATATCTCAGAGACATTTTTTCTTCTTCTAAGAATCACTCTCTGACACTCATATTATATATGCATTCACCTTGCAAATAGGATTCTACATGCAGGTTGAAACTAGTACATGAACCGTTTTGATAGAAGGTAAGAGACGTTGTGAATTGAATTGACGTCTTTGAGAATTGATATGAAGCATGTGAGATACTGGAATGCGTTGAGATACGGTTTTGTATGTACACATTTCCACCTCTATCATTCCAGTCTCCCTGCCCATTGTTAATATGGTATTGTAACTGACCCTGTGTGTAGATTCTTACTTTCTCGTGTTCTTTTCATTTCATATGTTTATTTCTTGTGTGTTTTTGTTCTACCTTGTCATTTTTTAGTACTATTGATATTCTTCACTGCATTGTTGGGTTTAAAGCTTGCAAGAAAGGCATTTCACTGTACGTGTGCACGTGAGATGAACACTTGAAACTTGAACCACACACACAACAAAATAAGATTAGTAGATTCCTGACAGGAAATGTTACAGAGATAATGATATTGCACCCATTATCATTATCTCGTTCAATATCAATCCATGGTCATCAGGCTGCAGAGGATTTTACCGTTGGAGGTTGAAGGTTACTCACGTTAAGCTGGCGTGAAAATGGACAAGCCATTTCTGGCTGTAGAGCATGTCACCACTGGAGGGATATTACAAGCTGAACCCGTAAGGCCACTGTGTCTGAATGAACTAATTTCGGAAATATTTTCCTATTATCCAGATCACAAAGGTCATCAAAGGCCCAGTGCCATCGAAAAAAAGTGTAAAACTGTATACTTCCACACACTATGAGGTTGAAATAATTCTGTGAAATTGTGAAAATTATGGTAGTGCTTTAGCCTCTCTGCCAATAACAGCTCCCCACCCAGGCCAGTCCCAGACGTTACGATCAAAATTCTTGCTTGAGAAATGTATCTTTGCTAAAAAGCCATTTTTGTTAAAAATAATAATAATTATACAATTTTCATTGAAAACAATCACAGTAAGGTACTTAATTGCTACCCAGAAATGATTTGATGTTGAGCTAAAAACTGCTGCATTGGACCATTAAGGAAAGTATATTTTCTTACACTGATGCTGAAAGTCATGGTCCTCAGAGAAATTGTGCCATAGCACTGTCTTGCAGTTAAATGACCGAGTGGCCTCATAGGTCAAATGGTATTAATATTTTTCATAATTAATAGACATTATTGAATAAACAAGTCGAGAATCCCGAAAATCCCGAAAATGTAACTCACTGACCTAAATTCACAATTGTTCTGTTGAATTAATTTATCTAATGCCCCAGCATGCAAGTACCTTAGCCAAACCTGAAGACACTTGCGTGCTGAGACAAAGGTAACCAAAACAGTCTCTGCAGTGTGAGGATCTAGATCTGTCAAACGTGCTCGGTCACTTCACGCTCATGTGGGACAATTAGACTCACACTTTCAGCCTTTGATTTGTATGCACACTGATGGGGCAGCGACTGAAGAATAATTTATTTCCCCTAGTAAATGTGATTTATTTGAGCAAACGAGTTGAGGAGGTCATGCCTATGATGTAACGGCCCCAGTCAATCTTCCCTCTCTGGGTTTACAGAGAGTTCATCAGTCTAAGACCATGGTTAACATTTAAAGAAACGTGAGTAGAATGATTGATATGTTGTGTGCTTGTGGTGAAGCCATGATCACTTAAATGGACATGTGTAAAAAATGTCCACAGGCAATTTGTGTTATGTACATCTATGTCCATTACAATAATAGTACTCTACATCACACTGGGGGGGTGCCTTCATTCTCACTTTGTTTAAATTGTTAGCATGAAGCTGATCGATCTTGATCTGGGGTCAGATGTGATAGATCTAACCACAGATCCAGCACCAGTCTTCTTTTGATTAAGAACGTTGGCATAAATGGTCAGCATTTCAGGGGGCCTTACTTCATGAGTTGAATATGCTGCCTGACATGGCGTCACTTATTATCCCATTTCTCTCTGTTCCTGTATGACTCCATGCCCTGTTGACACTGAACTAACAAAATGACAAAGTTCAGAGCTCCACATATGACCCTTTAAGCTGTGTAGGGTTGTGAGTTGGAATTCAAAGGTGCTAGTGAAAATTGTAAGCATCCACTACTGGTAAGTGTCAAAGGAAACAATACTGCTGTTTCCCACCCAGAAAATGAGATTGTGTGAGAATAATCTCTCCACCACTCTACTTGAATACATGAATACATAAACAGGGTAGTAAATACCAGGAATGTAATGTTATTGAGTCTAACTTGAGCTTTTTTTTGCAGCCTGCTCTAAGAAAGATTTAGCGCTGAACACTGAAATAGAGTACACCCTTAGAAAAAAAAGTCTTGAACCTAAAGGGTTCTTCAACTGTTCCCATAGGAGAACCCTCTGAGTAAACTTTTTTTGGTTCCAGATAGAACCTTTTGGTCCCTGGTCTAACCCTTTTGGTGTCAGGTAGAACCCTTTTAGGTTCAATGTAGAACCCTTTCTACAGTGGGTTCTACATGGAACTCAAGAGGGTTCTACCTGGAACCAAAAAGAGTTCTACCTGGAACTAAAAAGCATTCTTCTTTGGGAACAGCCGAAGAAGCCCTTTGGAACAGTTTTTTCTAGTGTCTAGAGGTAAAACCTTATTACTAACGTCTTGCTACCGTCTAATGATTTATGAATGAGTCATCATCATGTATCCTATTCTAAAGTGGGACTTGACATATCATTTATGAATAAGTTACCACTTTTATAACCGTCCTTGGAGTTATTTACTGCAAAAATGTGTCACTTGGTGAGGAAAAAAGCTGTATCTTAATAAAATATAAATTTTCTTGTGTCTGTTCATCTTTTGTATCAGATAAGTAACTTGAGAGCATGAGTGGCGCAGTGGTCTAAGGCACCACTACAGCCTGGGATTTGATCCCAGGCACTGTGTCACAGCCGGCCCTGACTGGGAGCCCCATAGAGCGGTGCACAATTGGTCCAGAGCTGTCCGGCTTAGGGGAGGGTTTGGAGCTTTCCATGGCTCATTGCACTCCAGCGACTACTTGCTGTGGGTCGGGCACCTGCAAGCTGACTACAGTCATCAGTCGAACACTATTTCCTTCGACACATTGGTGCGTCTGTCTTCTGGGTTAAGAAGTTGGCGGCTAGGCTGTTCAAAGACGCATGCCTCGGCCTTCGCCTGTCCCGGGACCATTGAGGAGTTGCAGCGATGAGACAAGGTCGTAACTAGCAAATGGGGAGAAAATGGCATAAAAACAACAAAATACAAAATAAGGTAGTGTAGATGGTGCAGTTGGGAATGTTTTGTGCATCATAGGACTACAGGTGAAACATCACAGATATACCATGCCTTCAGAAAGTATTCACACCCTTTGACTTTATTCACATTTTGTTATGTTACAGCCTGAATTTAAAATGGATTAAATTGAGATTTGTGTCACTGGGCTACTCAGAGTACTACAGTACATAATGTCAAAGTGGAATTATGCATTTAGAAAATGTTTACACTTTAATTAAAAATGAAAAGCTGAAATGACTTGAGTCAATAAGTATTTGACCCCTTTGTTATGGCAGGCTTAAATAAGTTCATGAGTAAGAAAATGTGCTTAACAAGTCATAATAACTTGCATGGACTAGGGTATAATAGGGTTTTACATGATTTTTTAATAACTCTTTTGAAGTACCCCACACATACAATTTTATGTAATGTTCCTCAGTCGAGTAGTGAATTTCTAACACAGATTCAATCACAAAGACCAGGGAGGTTTTCCAATGCCTTGCAAAGAAGGTTGCCTATTGGTAGATGGGTAAAAAAAAGCTGACATTGAATATCCCTTTGAACATGGTGAAGGAAAAAAATACGCTTTGGATGGTGTATCAACACACCCAGTCACTACAAAGATACAGAGGTACTTCCTAACAAAGTTGCTGGAGAGGAAAGACACCGCTCAGGAATTTGACTATGATGCCAATGGTGACTTTAAGACAGTTACAGAGTTTAAAGGGATACTTTGGTATTTTGGCAATGAGAAACTGGATCTACTTCCCCAAAGTCAGATGAACTTGTGGATACCATTTGTATGTATTTGTGGCCAGTATGAAGGAAGTTAGAGAACAGTAGTTCCTCCTTTAAAAGTTGCGGACTGCTGCAGATTTCTATGACGCGTTATTTAAATGTCAGCCATTTTTACCATTAATGCAAGTTAATGCCAGTTTGACAACCAGAGGGCATCTTTGAGAAGAATTTGATAGTCTAAATATTGGCATTACTAGAGAATGTTATATATATATTTAGGAAGAACATAGTATATGGGATTGATTTTAAGAAATTTTGTTTAAGGAGAGGTATATCTATATTTCCATGTCTAACAATTGTATTTTCATCGACATTTATAATGAGTATTTCTGTAAAATGATGTGGCTCTGCAATATCACTGGATGTTTTTGGAACAACGTAACGCGGCAATGTATACTTAGATTTTGTAATATGATCTTTATCAAACAAAACATACATGTATTGTGTAACATGAAGTCCTATGAGTGTCATCTGATGAAGATCATCAAAGGTTAGTAATTCATTTTATCTCTATTTGTGCTTTTTGTGATTCCTCTCTTTGGCTGGAAAAATGGCTGTGTTTTTCTGTGAGTTGGTGGTGACCTAACATAATCATTTGTGGTGCTTTCGCTGTGAAGCCTATTTGAAATTGGACACTGTGGTGGGATTAACAACAAGATTACCTTTAAAACGGTATAAGATACATGCATGTTTGAGGAATGTTAATTATGAGATTTCTGTTGTTTTGAATTTGGCCCCTGCACTTTCACTGGCTGTTGTCATATCGATCCCATTAACGGGATTGCAGTCCTTGGGTCAAACGTATCAACAAACTTCCCACAATAAGTTGGGTGAATTTTGGCCCATTCCTCCTGACAGAGCTGGTGTATCTGAGTCAGGTTTATAGGCCTCTTTGCTCGCACATGTGTTTTCAGTTCTGCCCACAAATTATCTATAGGATTGAGGTACGGGCTTTGTGATGGCCAATCCAATACCTTGACTTTTTTGTCCTTAAGCCATGTTTCCACAACATTGTAAGTATGCTTGGGGTCATTGTCCATTTGGAAGACCCATTTGTGACCAAGTTTTAACTTCCTGACTGATGTCTTGAGATGTTGCTTCAATATATCCACATAATTTTCCTTTACTCATGATGCCATCTATTTTGTGAAGTGTACCAGTCCCTCCTGCAGCATAGCAGCCCCACCACATGATGTTGCAAACCCTGTGCTTCATGGTTTAGATGGTGTTCTTCAGCTTGTTTCATTAGTCCAGAGGACATTTCTCCAAAAACTACGATCTTTGTCCCCTTATGCAGTTGCAAACTGTAGTCTGGCTTTTTTATGGCAGTTTTGGAGCAATGGCTTCTTCCTTGCTGAGCCGATATAGGACTTGTTTAACTGTGGATACAGATGCTTTTGTACCTGTTTCCTCCAGCATCTTCTCAAGGTCCTTTGCTGTTGTTCTGGGATTGATTTGCACTTTTCGCACCAAAGTATGTTCACCTCTAGGAGACAGTGCGGCCTGAGCGGTATGTCGGCTGCATGGTCCCATGGTGTTTATACTTGCGTACTGTTCATGTGTTCACAATGAATGAGAAGAGTGATTGTGTGTGTGTGTGTGTGAGAGAGAGAGAGAGAGAGAGAGAGAGAGAGAGAGAGAGAGAGAGAGAGAGAGAGAGAGAGAGAGAGAGAGAGAGAGAGAGAGAGAGAGAGAGAGAGAGAGAGAGAGAGAGAGAGAGAGAGAGAGAGAGAGAGAGAGAGAGAGAGAGAGAGAGAGAGAGAGAGAGAGAGAGAGAGAGAGAGAGAGAGAGAGAGAGAGAGAGAGAGAGAGAGAGTGTCAGTTGGAGCATGGCTACGAAAGTGGATTTGTGGCGGCCTCTAAACAGATTTCCCTCCACTGGCACGGAGGGATGAGCTAAGATCTAATGAGGGCCGAGACCATCATACACTCCTCTTTGGGTTGAGGGAATACCCTGGGATACCTCTCTAACATAATTCACCATTTACCTCTCCCTCCATCTCTCTCTCTCTCTCAATCTCGTCTCTCCCTATCCCCCTCCCTCTCTCTCGTCACCCCCTTTCTATCTCATCTCTCTCTCTCTCCAGGTCTATGTCTCACACAAACACAGACAAACACAATGTAGCGGTCAGTCATCATACCACCCTGCATCATCAGAAGAGACATGCGTATCCTCTTCTTCTGTTCATCATAGTATATACAGTGCCTGGCAAAAGTATTCACAGCCATTGGCATTTTTCCTATTTTATTGCATTACAACCTGCAATTCAAATAGATTTTTATTTGGATTTCATGTAATGGACATACACAAAATAGTCCAAATTGGTGAAGTGAAATGGAAAGAATAACTTGTTTCAAATAAAATAAGAATAAAATAAAACAAACATGTGGTGTGGGCATGTGTATTCACCCCATTTGCTATGAAGCCTCTAAATAAGATCTGGTGCAACCAATTACCTTCAGAAGTCAACAAAGAGACTAAAGATAACCCTGAAGGTGGTGCAAAGCTCCACAGTGGAGATTGGAGTACCTGTCCATAGGACCACCTTAAGTTGTACACTCCAAAGAGCTGGGCTTTATGGAAGAGTGGCCAGAAAAAAAGCCATTGCTTAAAGGAAAAAATAAGCATTCACGTTTGGTGTTCGCCAAAAGGCATGTGGGAGATCCCCAAACATATTTTTTATTTTTTATTTCACCTTTATTTAACCAGGTAGGCAAGTTGAGAACAAGTTCTCATCTACAATTGCGACCTGGCCAAGATAAAGCAAAGCAGTTTGACAGATACAACGACACAGAGTTACACATGGAGTAAAACAAACATACAGTCAATAATACAGTATAAACAAGTCTATATACAATGTGAGCAAATGAGGTGAGAAGGGAGGTAAAGGCAAAAAAGGCCATGGTGGCAAAGTAAATACAATATAGCAAGTAAAACACTGGAATGGTAGTTTTGCAATGGAAGAATGTGCAAAGTAGACATAAAAATAATGGGGTGCAAAGGAGCAAAATAAATAAATAAATTAAATACAGTTGGGAAAGAGGTAGTTGTTTGGGCTAAATTATAGGTGGGCTATGTACAGGTGCAGTAATCTGTAAGATGCTCTGACAGTTGATGCTTAAAGCTAGTGAGGGAGTGTTTCCAGTTTCAGAGATTTTTGCAGTTCGTTCCAGTCACTGGCAGCAGAGAACTGGAAGGAGAGGCGGCCAAAGAAAGAATTGGTTTTGGGGGTGACCAGAGAGATATACCTGCTGGAGCGTGTGTTACAGGTGGGAGATGCTATGGTGACCAGCGAGCTGAGATAAGGGGGGACTTTACCTAGCAGGGTCTTGTAGATGACATGGAGCCAGTGGGTTTGGCGACGAGTATGAAGCGGGGGCCAGCCAACGAGAGCGTACAGGTCGCAATGGTGGGTAGTATATGGGGCTTTGGTGACAAAACGGATTGCACTGTGATAGACTGCATCCAATTTGTTGAGTAGGGTATTGGAGGCTATTTTGTAAATGACATCGCCAAAGTCGAGGATTGGTAGGATGGTCAATTTTACAAGGGTATGTTTGGCAGCATGAGTGAAGGATGCTTTGTTGCGAAATAGGAAGCCAATTCTAGATTTAACTTTGGATTGGAGATGTTTGATGGGTCTGGAAGGAGAGTTTACAGTCTAACCAGACACCTAAGTATTTGTAGTTGTCCACGTATTCTAAGTCAGAGCCGTCCAGAGTAGTGATGTTGGACAGGCGGGTAGGTGCAGGTAGCGATCGGTTGAAGAGC
The DNA here is from genome assembly GCF_021184085.1 of Oncorhynchus gorbuscha. Classification (NCBI taxonomy): domain Eukaryota; kingdom Metazoa; phylum Chordata; class Actinopteri; order Salmoniformes; family Salmonidae; genus Oncorhynchus; species Oncorhynchus gorbuscha. The sequence goes on from NC_060193.1 coordinate 50,089,226, forward strand.
ATGGATTTAGTTTTACTTGTATTTAAGAGCAATTGGAGGCCACGGAAGGAGAGTTGTATGGCATTGAAGCTCGCCTGGAGGGTTGTTAACAGTGTCCAAAGAAGGGCCGGAAGTATACAGAATGGTGTCGTCTGCGTAGAGGTGGATCAGGGACTCACCAGCAGCAAGAGCGACCTCATTGATGTATACAGAGAAGAGAGTCGGTCCAAGAATTGAACCCTGTGGCACCCCCATAGAGACTGCCAGAGGTCCGGACAGCAGACCCTCCGATTTGACACACTGAACTCTATCAGATAAGTAGTTGGTGAACCAGGCGAGGCAATCATTTGAGAAACCAAGGCTGTCGAGTCTGCCGATGAGAGAAGGTACTCTGGTCAAATGATACTCAAGGAAAACACTATGTCTGGTGGAAACGCAACACCTCCCATCACCCCGAGAGCACCATCCCCACAGTGAAGCATGGTGGTGGTAGCATCATGCTGTGGTGATGGTTTTCATCGGAAGGGACTGGGAAACTGGACAAAATTGAAGGAATGATGGATGGAACTAAATACAGGGAAATTCTTGAGGTAAACCTGTTTCAGTCTTCCAGAGATTTGAGACTGGGACGGAGGTTCACCTTCCTGCAGGACAATGACTCTAAGCATACTGATAAAGCAACACTCACGTGGTTTAAGGGGAAACATTTAAATGTCTTGAAATGGCCTAGTCAAAGTCCAGACCTCAATCCAATTGAGAATTTGTGGTATGACTTAAAGATAGCTGTACACCAGTGGAACCCATCCAACTTGAAACAGCTGGAGCATTTTCCCTTGAAGAATGGGCAAAAATCCCAGTGGCTAGAGGTGCCAAGCTTATAGAGACATACCCCAAGAGACTTGCAGCTGTAATTGCTTCAAAAGGTACCTCTACAATGTGTTGACTTTGGGTGGTGAATAGTTATGCCTGCACAGGTTTTTTGTTTTTTGTCTTATTTCTTGTTTGTTTCACAATAACATATATTTTGCATCTTCAAAGTGGTAGGCATGTTGAGTACCGTAATTGCAGGAATATTAAGCGCACCTGAATATATACCGCACCCACTGAATTATTAAAACATATGTATTTTGTACAGAAATAAGCCGCACATGTCCATTAACATTACACAACATTACACATTAAATTAACATTACACAGCCTTTAAACGAAACACGGCTTGTAGCAAAAATAAATAGGCTTTAACGAAACACGGATTGTAACAAAAATAAATAGGCTTTAACGAAACACGGCTTGAACAAAAATTAAACAGTAGCCTACCAAGAAAGTCATTGGTCACTATCTTCCTCCTCCTGTGCACTGAAACCACTGAAGTCATCTCCTTCGGTGTCGGAGTAGCCTCAGAATAGCCTCAGAATTGCTTCATCCGATGTTGGACCGCTGCCCTCTTCAACACGCAGCAGTCCAGCCTTTCGAAACCCGTTGATGATAGTGGATTTTTTGACAATGCTCCACGTTGTCAGCAGCTCTATTTCCTTTTCCAACAGCCAGATCGATCGCCTTCAACTTGAAAGCTGCATCATATGCATTTCTTCGTGTCTTTGCCACAATGAGGGTAACAAAATGACTACCGTAATCAGAATGATGGGAAGTTTGAGCGCGCTCGATTTACGTCACACTATGTGACGGTGCTCAGTTTTTTGGCGGCATGAATCTTGTGAAAGCGGGAAAAATGCATAAATTAGCCACGTCATTGTTTAAACCGCGAGGTTCAAAGCGTGGGAAAAAAGTAGCGGCTTATAGTCCGGAAATTACGGTTAATCAAATTTAAAAATCAATTTTAATTCCAAGTTGTAAGGCAACAAAATAGGAAAAATGCCAAGTGGGTGAATACTTTCGTAAGCCATTGTAAATCATTAAGCTCAAAGCGTAAAAAAGGTCAAGGCTAACCCTATAAAACCTCTAAATAAATTATAGGACAGATCATAGAATGATTGAGCTTCTACTAGCATTTTCTTTGAAGTGTTGGTTCAATGAATAGAGAAAGGTAATTTACCTCTCAGTTTTAGTGCTTTTTCCCCGAATATTGCTAAGCTGTGGCAAATAACTTCAAATGCTATCTAAAGACATCTTGTGTAGTGACACAGTCATTAAAGTAATTACTAAGCAGGTTCTATTTAATTACACATTATAATTGTTTTACGTCAATAATGCCCTCAACACATACTAAATCCTCCTCCAAGATCGTATTTAATGGGCTTACTTAACATGCAATCAAACGGTATGCAAATTGTCCAAACTGACAGTGTAAATTCCCCTCTCCAATTCACCCATATAGGATGACTTTGCTTTATTCATCAACCTGTCATGAACAAAATAGGGGATGTGTCAAATATTGATGCTATTGCTTCGACAGGGCGCAAGAGTAAATTAAGTCTCCAGGTGAGGCACCTTGCCATGGCTGCATAGAACTAAACATATCCCTGGTTTTATAAAGGCCTACTTCTACTGCTCAGAGATACTCATCTCTTTTATATGGGTCTGTCTGATCTAAAAGGACAGAGTAGAGTAGAAAATCTAACTGGTATTGGTTTGACTTATGCTACAACATTTAAATTGGCTCAGCTGTAGAGCATTTTATCCTGCGTCCACAACACTGATACGCATAATGATTATCTTAATCACATATACATTGTGATGGACATTTTGAAGTCAGCAGGCCTGATTTTCCTATGGCAGTTGACTTGTACACCTTTAAAGGTGAATACAACCTTCCGTCACATGTACATGTTGTGATGAGCATGAGGGTCTGTTCATGGAGATATGGCTGTGATTACAGTTTTTTTTCTTTCTTTATGGCTTAGACGAGGAACATATTTTAAACTTCATGGGCAGGAGGCTGGGAGATAAGAACCCATGCTCCCTTGGGTCACCACTCTATTGGTCAAATTGCAAAGGAATTGACACAAAGGATCCAATACCACCCTTAATTTGGTTGCTGGATAAGGAACTATTTAATTTTAAATCGGCTGTTAACAGATTGACCACAGCTGCTAGGGCGAACATATGGTCCCTGTGTGATGTTGCCCGGGCTTTACCGGCTCCAGTGCAGAAGTATTGGAGGATAACATTAACTATGTATTTTTGCTATCTATTGTAGGAGAATGTTAACTAGGTGCCAGCGTGTTTCTTAGAAGCAGAAGAAAGGCTGGAATATTCTAACAGCATGCCAGATGAAGTCATTTATTTCTAAGGGAGGGAAAACAAATATTATCTGTACTTCATACTTTTCAATATATTTATAACTTGGATGGTGGTAAAATGGTGATGAGGATAACATGGGATGGTAGGTAGTCAGTGCCTCCAGTGTGAGGATAATGATTGGTCTTGATCACAGAAAATTACTATAATTAATCCAATATTATATATTGGATTAAATATATATATTATATATAATATATATATAACTTTATTTAAGCAAGGGAACCCATTAACACCAGGGTTTCATTCCCAATGGTGCCATGAGAACAACAATTCAAGCATGACAATTTCAATTCAATACTACACAATTACAATTTCAATGTTGCAAATAAATTGTCACCTTCAAAAGGGAGCAATAGATGCAAATGAAAACAGGTGCAGTCCTCATGTATCATATTATGTTGAAATTAATTTGTGTTATCCTCTAAAAGTCTAATGCAATGTGTACTCAACTCATGAGAGGTCAAGCACCTGTTTTTGACCTTAACCGTACACAGCTCTGTGCACTTCTGTTGTCTCTTGCCTTGATATATATCAATATTTCATATGATTGAATTTCAGCAACCTTGGCAGACTGTAGTTCATAGGGCCACATCCACAAGGAATTGGAATTCAAAGTTTCTATCTTTCTTCCCAATATGCTTTTCTAACATGACGCTGTAATATGTATGCTTCATGCGTTACATCTTGATACATCGGATACAGTGCCTTCAGAAAGTACTCATATACCTTCACTTATTCAACATGTTGTTGTGTTACAGCCTGAATTCAAAATGGATTAAATATAGTTGGTGTTTTTCTGACCCTCTTCAAACAATACCCCGAAATGACAAAGTGTAAACATATTTTTATAATACATTTAAAAAATGATTGACAATGAAATACAGAAATATATAATTTACTTAAGTATTTACACCCTTGAGTTAATAGATGTTTTGGCAGTGATTACAGCTGTTGAGTCTATCTGGGTACGCCTCTAAGAGCTTTGCACACCTGGATTGTACAATGTTTGCAGATTATTATTTTTTAAATTCTTAAAACTCTTTTCACGTTGGTTGTTTATCATTGCTAGACAGCCATTTTCAAGTCTTGCCATAGATTTCCAAGCCAATTTAAAACTGTAACTAGACCACTCAGGAACACTTGATATCGTCTTGGTAAGCAACTCCAGTGTATATTTGGCCTGGAGTTGTAGGTTATTGTCCTGCTGAAAGGTGCATTTGTCGTCCAGTGTCTGTTGGAAAGCAGACTGAACCAGGTTTTCTTCTAGGATTGAACCTGTGTTTACATCCATTCCATTTTTTTATCCTAAAATGCTCCATAGTCCCTGCCAATGACAAGCATATCCATAACTTGATGCAGTCACCACCTGCTAGAAAATATGAAGAGTGGTACTCAGTGCTGTGTTGTGTTGGATTTGCCCCAAACATAACGTATTCAGTACAAAAAGTTCATATCTTTTCTATTTTTTTTGCACTTTTACTTATTGCTAACAGGATGCATGTTTTGGAATATTTCTGGACAGGCATCCTTCTTTTTAAGTTATCATGTAGGTTAGTATTGTGGAGTAACTACAATATTGTTGAGGTTTGCTCAGTTGTCTCCAATCACAGCCATTAAAGGGATACTTAAATTTTTACAATGAGGCCCTTTATCTACGGATATCTACTTGCATGCTCGACACTACACAGATGCTGGTTTGACACCCGTGCCAGCTGCCACAGGGTGATCCATGAGGTCGCTTTTGGTTTCTCCAGAAATAAATTATTCTAAATAACACACTGGCTTTATTTACCAATTAGTGAGAATGTTTCACCCCATGTTCAAGAATGGCCTTTTTCTTGCTCACTCTAGGATAAATGAAAACGAAATCATCTCCAAAATATCATTACTTTTTAAACAAAGCGATTATTATTATTATTATTTATTTATTTAGAATTATATAAAAGCCCCTTCGATTTTCTCAGATATTCTCACAGTTCTCACAGATCCTAAAGAAAGGTGCACCTTAGAAATTAATATAGAGTCCTCCAATCCTCTAAATGCTATTATTGGCAGAGACTCACATCATTGAAAAAAATATTTTTAGATATACTGTAGGCTTAATGTACACGAAATGAGTCTCACTAGTGTTGAGTAATGTGCTTTTAAAAGTGGTGTAGGTCTTATTTATTTAAAAAACATATTGAAGTTAGAAGCAATAGGATTTGAATCAAAACTATTTCAGCATCATTACATGTTGCTCTGAGACAAGTATGGGGACTGGTCTTGCTAAATCAATTAGATTTTTATTTTCACTGAATCTCCGTTTTGGTGTTGGTTACACTACAATAACGGTGTGGAAATGTTATGCCCCTTAGATATTAACTTCTTGGATATAGGGGGTGCTATTTTAATTTTTGGATGAAAAACATTCCCGTTTTAAACAAGATATTTTGTCACGGAAAGATGTTTGACTATGCATATAATTGACAGCTTTGGAAAGAAAACACTCTGATGTTTCCAAAACTGCAAAGATATTGTCTGTGAGTGCCACAGAACTGATGTTACATAAAAAACCCAGATACAAATCCAATCAGGAAGTGCCACATTTTTTTAAACCGCCTCATGCCAATGACACCTTATATGGCTGTGAATGGGCCACGAATGAGCTTAGGCTTTCTGTCGCTTCCCCAAGGTGTCGACAGCATTGTGACGTATTTGTAGGCATATCATTGGAAGATTGACCATAAGAGACTACATCTACCAGGTGGTCACTTGGTGTCCTCCGTCGCAATTATTGCGTAATCTCCAGCTGCAGTATTTTTCCGTTTGCTTCTGATGTGAAGCTAACTGCCACCACTGATAGATTATCGAATAGATATGTGAAAAACACCTTGAGGATTGATTCTAAACAACGTTTGCCATGTTTCTGTCGATATTATGGAGCAAATTTGTAAAAAAGTTTGGCGTTGTAAGTGACTGCATTTTCTGGTCTTTTTCTTAGCCAAACATGACGAACAAAACGGAGCTATTTCGTCTACACAAATAATATTTTTGGAAAAAATGAACATTTGCTATCTAACTAAGAGTCTTGTCATTGAAAACATCCGAAGTTCTTCAAAGGTAAATTATTTTATTCTTGTTTTTGTGAAAATGTTGCCTGCTGAATGCTAGGCTTAATGCTATGCTAGGCTATCAATACTCTTACACACATGCTTGTGTAGCTTTGGTTGAAAAGCATATTTTGAAAATCTGAGATGACAGTGTTGTTAACAAAAGGCTAAGCTTATGAGCCAATATATTTATTTAATTTAATTTGCGATTTTCATGCGCATTCAAAATCTGGGGCATTTCCTTTTTGAAATTTCATCTTGGTTTCGCCTGTAGCATCAGTTCTGTGGCACTCACAGATAATATCTTTGCAGATTTGGAAACGTCAGAGTGTTTTCTTTCCAAAGCTGTCAATTATATGCATAGTCGAGCATCTTTTCGTGACAAAATATCTTGTTTAAAAGGGGAACGTTTTTTTATCCAAAAATTAAAAGAGCGCCCCCTATATCGAAGAAGTTAACAAAAGGCTAAGCTTGTGTTTGAATATATTTATTTCATTTCATTTGCGATTTTCATGAATAGGAAACGTTGTGTTATGGTAATGAGCTTGAGGCTATGATTACGCTCCCGGATACCGGATTGCTCGTCGCTAGAGTTTAATTTAGAATCCTCTTATGCTGTAACCTACTCCTGACCGTCACGTTGTACAGCGCCATAATTTCCTTTCCATCCTAACGGAAACCCTGAAGGTTTTGTTTTTTGTTTTTCTTGGAATAGAAACACCATAATATTAATCAAATTAATTAATGCAACCGCCGTGTCAGATTTTTTAAAAACTTTACAGAGAAAGCAAACCATGCAATAATCTGAGAACGGCGCTCAGAATCCTTTTCTTTATCCGCCATGTTGGAGTCAACAGAAATCAGAAATAACATTATAAATATTCCCTTACCTTTGATCTTCATTAGAATGTACTCCCAGGAATCCTAGTTCCACAATAAATGCTAGATTTGTTCGATAAAGTCCATTATTTATGTCCAAGTAGCTACATTTGTTAGGGCGTTTAGTACAGAAATCCAGGTCCAGCCGAACGTCGGACGAAAACTTATATACAGTTATATTACAGGTCGTAGAAACGTTTCAAACTAAGTATAGAATAGTTTTTATCATAAATCTTCAATAACGTTCCAACCGAGAATTCCATTGTCTGTAGAAAATAATGGAATGCAGGTCGCTATCATGTGAAATGCGCATAACCAGGACCTGGCTCTCTGCCAGACCACTGACTCAAAGAGCTCTCATCCAGTACCACATCACAGTAGAAGCCTCATTCAAGTTTCTAAAGATGGTTAACATCTAATGGAAGCCTTAGGAAGTGCAACATAACCAATATCCCACTGTGTATTCAATAGGGGCTGGGTTGAAAATCGACCAACCTCAGATTTCCCACTTCCTATTTTGATTTATTCTCAGGTTTTTGCCTGTCATATGAGTTCTGTTATACTCACAGACATCATTCAAACAGTTTTGGAAACTTCAGAGTGTTTTCTACCCAATACCACTAATGATAATATGCATATATTAGCAACTGGGACTGAGGAGCAGGCAGGCCGTTTACTCTGGGCACCTCAGGGCACATTTCATCCAAGCTACTCAATACTGCCCCTGCAGCCATAAGAAGTTAAACAATTTCAAGGGAATGCTACTAAATACTAATTGAGTGTATGTAAACTTCTGACCCACTGGGAATGTGGTGGGAATTGAAAAAAAAAAACATTCTCTCAACTTTTATTCTGACATTTCACATTCTTAAAATAAAGTGGTGATCCTAACTGACCTAAGACAGGGAATTTTTACTAGGATTGAAAGTCAGGAATTGTGAAAAACTGAGTTTAAATGTATTTGGCTTAGGTGTATGTAAACTTGCTACTTCCGACTGTGTGTCTGCGTGTGTGTATGTGTGCACGTGTGCACATGCATGCTATGTTGCTATGTAACGTGACATGTAGACCTAATTGCCTTAACACCCCACTGTATATACTGTAGGATAACTATTGAAATGGATGTTGGGTTACAATTAATTTCCCTCCCGTAGAAAACATGTGGTCGTTGTAACATGGGACGTGTTCCTCCATCTGGGAATCACGTTATTCCCCTTTAATCTCTATGCACATACATTGTCATGGGAAAGGATCATAGCCATTGTATCTCCTGTAGCAAAGTTTTGGCCTGCTACTGTATGGAATAAAGGATGCGGTAATCAGCAATTCAACCCAATAATACATTAATTGCATCAACAACTGGCTGCGGCAGAACTAAGCGTCTTCAAGATGCACTATACAGTAATTGCTCCACCATTTCCTGGTTGATAAAATTATATTAGTTTGCCTAATTTCTGTTTATGTGACAAAACAAGCAAGTATAGTGTAGAGAATAATTGCACCAACTATTGTATTTTCAGCTGTGTGAAGCTGGTGTGAAAAACTGAAAGTAAAAGACGCAAACATGAGACTTAAGAATGAGAAGAATAGATATAGCCCCTATGACAGATCTGCCACTTCTTAGACTTATTTTGAATACTAATGACAGATATATGACACAGGTTTCTATGTTAATTTGGTCGGGTCGCCCAAAAAGTTACACATTGCAGCTTTAAGGAAGTGTCTTTCCTATTTTGCAGCCCATTCGGTGGATGTTGTGGAGATGGCAGATGTTGACGGCTATGTTGATTTAGCCTCTGGAAAGAGTGCCCTGGGTAGACAAGAATAAGCTGCGGGGCTCTTGGGGGTCCTTTAGTCTGAAGGCACATAGATTTATAACTAGCATTAACCCCCAAAAAAGGAATGACTGTCATATGTCAGTTGTACGGAAGTGAGGACGGAGTCAAGCGCAGGACACAGAACTGAGTAAAATAGCATACTTTACTCTGAAAAATAAATCAGCCAAAATAATCCACGCAGGGATAACAACCCTAACACACACGACTATCACCAACCAGGAAAAATCACGCACAAAACATAATGGGAACCAGAGGGTTAAATAGGGAAATAATAATAACTTAATGGGAACCAGGTGTGTACACTCAAGACATAACAAATGGAAAACAGAAACATGGATCGCTGGCAGCTAGAATGCCGGTGACGACGACCGCTGAACGCCGCCCGAACAAGGAGTGGCACCAACTTCGGCGGAAGTCGTGACAATGACTCGCTAGCCAAGCATTAGATGCTGATGCACTTGGGCGGCAGGGTAGCCTAGTGGTTAGAGCACTAGACTAGTAACCGGAACGTTGCAAATTCAAACCCCCGAGCCGACAAGGTACAAATCTGTCATTCTGCCCCTGAACAGGCAGTTAACCCACTGTTCCTAGGCCGTCATTGAAAATAAGAATTTGTTCTTAACCGACTTGCCTGGTTAAATAAAGGTAAAATAAAAAATAAAAAAATAAAAAATCACAGATCAACACTGCATCATACTAAAGAGGTGCATGCTGTCTTCATATTTTATCATCTCATGTTGAGTTCCTCCAGGAGAAAATACAAACATTACTCATGTGGGAGAGTTCAGGGATGAATTATGTAGCCGTGCTTCACTTAATAGTTTTGGAAAGTTTTCTATGGACACCAGATTTGTATTGTTTTCAGTAGTCCGTTTGATAGAACAGACACAAAATAACTCTGTATAATCAAACATTTTGTCATTTAAGATATATCAAAATCTCCAGTGGTGGAAAAAGTACCCAAATGTCATACTTGAGTAAAAGTAAAGATACATTAATAGAAAATGACTAAAGTAAAAGTGAGTCTCCCAGTAAAATTCTACTTGAGTAAAAGTTTAAAATATATATTTTTAAATATGCTTAAGGATCAGAAGTAAATGTAATTGCTAAAATATACTTAGGTATAAAAGTAAAAGTATAAATTATTTCAAATTCCTTATATTATACAAACCAGAGGAAACCATTTTCACATTTTTTAAATTTAGGTACAGCAAGGGCCATGCTCTAACACTCAGACACCATTTACAAACAAAGCACGTGTTTAGTGAGTGTGCTAGATCAGAGGCAGTAGAGATGACCAGGGACGTTCTCTTGATAAGTGTGTAAACTAGACTATTTTCCTATCCTGCTAAGCATTCAAAATGTAATGAGTACTTTTGGGTGTCAAGGAAAATGTATACAGTAAAAAGTATATAATTTTCTTTAGGAATGTAGTGAAGTAAAAGTTGTCAAAAATATAAATAGTAAAGTACAGATACCCCAAAAACTACTTTAGTAGTACTTTCAAGTATTTTTACTTAAATACTTTATACAACTGAAAATCTCCCAAAACACAATCTGGTGACAAAACATATAATTGGTTATTAGAACTTCAAAGACATCCGAGCCAAAATAAAATGTATCCTGAATAAAAGAAGCAATTTGTTTTTAGTAAATTATAATTGCAGTCTGTTCATCAGGTGAAGCCAATCAAAGGGAGGTTTATTACATTTTGAAATGAGTCAATATTATTTTAAAGTTGGTCTACTACCAAGCAGGGAAATTAAATTGTGCAGAGTAAAAAAAGAAAGCAGTCCTGCTAGATGAGTATGCCCTTGTTCTAGTGATTGGGATCCCCCGCCCCCCAAAAGCCTGTACATCAATGTACACATTACTGTTCCATTTGTATTAATCCATTGCTAAACCAGCTAAACCATCGTTGGATAGAACAATATTTTCAATGATTTCCCAATACGGCTGTATTCTGGACTGTTGCTTGCCCTGTGTTTCTCATCATAGTTGGTAACAACAACGTAACAACATTTATTTGACAGCTTTTACATATATATTTGACAGCTTTCACATCTATTTTTCAATACATAATTCGATACAACCAATAATGAAGCCATGAGTACATTTCATGGTTGGACAACCGTAGAAACTTGACTAAGCGTCTAATTCTTCAGCATCACATGTTCTTGTTGATTGGTGATTGTTTTGAGGATGTTGATGAGTCATCCCAAAATATACAGTTATTGAATATTCTGTGTACCCATTACACAAGGCCAAGTCTCAAGCACAGGCACATTATTAAGTATTCCCTGCAAGACGCCTACATACATCACGTTGATCCATCTCCAGAGTCATTAACAAAATCACTTTAGCGCAGTCTTGACAAGCCTCAGTGATTGCCACTAATGAACATAGCACATCACAGATAAATCAAAGCACCGAAAAATCTATGTTTATGCACATCTCTAAGGATGAGCCTGGAAATGAAGGTATAACTTCAGAGAAGGCCCCTTGAAGATCAGAAGCGTATTGGCCAAAACCACTGTCAGTGACCACATCAACCAGGCAAACTGACAACGACAACTGCAACGGAATATGTTGGCGCACAGTGTATGCCGTGTGCAAGTTTAATAAACGCAATCCACCAATGCCCCGGGGAAAATATATAAGCATTTTACATAAGTCAAGCGAGTCGTGAAAATTCCTTGCTTTTTAAATTATTAATATTAGAATTCCTCAATGTCACTGTCTCTCGTTTGTGTTACTAGCCATAGCATCGGTTTCCCACCCACAGGTTTAACTTGACTGAAGCTTTCCTAATATGGACACCGTATTCCCAAAGATGGAGGTGGGTCACAAAAACCCTAGACTCAAACCATCCCTGGGATCCTTGTTACATAACTTCATTTAAATAGAATTTTGTATTTCCATCCCTCATACATTAATATTTCAGTACCACCCTTGATGGTTATAAAACATACATTAGTTCAAATATTTGTCCACGTTGTGTGACTTGTGTATCGTTTATAATATAGGTCTGTCAGAATGCTGGATGTCACTCACTTGAATCTAGAGCTCAGCAGGGGTGTTTTCAGAGGAACAGTATGCTCTGCATATGACTGTTGCAAACCTAGTCTCTTTGCCTTGATAGAATAAGAGAATCAAGTATCTAGGGATGGAAAAAAATAATTGTAATAGCTAGAATACAATACAACTGAACACAATTGTATGACTTTAGATGTACGCCATCACAGGAATCTCAATTTCCATGGCAATCCTAACTCTCCTTGGCACTGAATTTGTTGTTGCAAGAATATTACAGTTTGTACCCGGCTGGTCATGCATCTGCAAAAGTGTATTTCCAAACTCAAGCCATTCATCCTAGGCCTCTTCCTGTTGCCTATCTTTTCTACAAGTAGACAATGAATCATTTTGGATGAGTTATGTTTTATTTTGGCTCTGACAAAGCCCAACAAGTAAAAAAAAAAAAAAAAGGTTTTAAAATGGAGGCATACAGCGGTACTAGTTCTTTCTCTCTTATCTATCATCTCTGGCTCGGGCTTGCATCATATCATAGCACTCTCATAATTTGCTCTTGAAATGATAATGATTGAGACAATTGACCCTTTTCACTCCATAGAGGCACAAGCCCTGCATGCATTCTCTATTTTTCTTTTGTCATCACTCGATCCTGCAGGCCCCTGAATTTAAAATTGGCTCTGGCGCACAAAGGCAGATCCCCCAAAAAGGTGCTTAATGAGACACAAAGGGCTTTTCACTACGCTGCTGAGACTATATCTGGCATGTAAAACAGCTACTTTGATGAGCTCAGTCTCTCTCGAACTTGTCTCTCGCTCTCTCCCTTTATTCTACTCCCGTTCTAAACTCTTGGGTATGAACCATTGCTACTTGTCTCATCTCGCAGGGAGCCAGCAGCAAGGATTGTTAGATGTTGATAAGCCAAGTGGCGATTTCGAAGAATCATTCGATAATTAACTCATGCATATGATATGTGCTTAATCCCTTAGGGGGGAATTCTGTCCTGGGTCAAATGGAACTTCATTCCCATTTTATGCACTTTTCTCTATATGCGTATTCTGACCATGAACTTAATCTCGTAGAAAACAAGTAATAGTTTAAACCCACTTTTAGTTGGGTTCTTATGTTGTGTTACTTTGCTAACTAAAAAGTCACAATGGCATTCATTTTTGAGCTCTGGAAACAACCTTGGAGGGTGTCCTTAGTCGCAGTCTCAAATTATGCAGAGGAATAATACCAATGCTTTCTGAGGAAAAAGTCACACATACTGAAGCGCCAACTCCAGAATATCAGCATATTATGGATGCTATGGCATAACATGCCATGGTAGAACAGAAGTGATTAGAGTAAGGATAATTGATAACACTTTATTTGAATAGTTCATCTGTAGATGCTTTACAGACTAATCAGTAACACTTTAACTATCTATTAACCCTAAAATAAAAATAAAACCTTACCCTAACCCTTATTCTAAACCTTACCCTAACCCTAACCGAATCTTAGCAAGCGGTTGCTTATCAAGAGATAGTCACTTCCTTATCAACAGATAATACTTCCATCTGTACAGATGGACTATCCAAAGTGTGACTGGATCATTTTGCAAAATCACTCTCCGTAGTATGCAGTGAAGGATATGTTTGCTTTTACCTGAGCCTGTGGATATGTGTGTGACGTGGTTTCATTGTAACTATCAGCCTCGTTCGCCAAGCTTCTAAATAAAACATTGCAGCTCACCCTCTAGGCTCAGCACCACTTCCATATGAACGCTAACTCTTATTACGCAACTCTGATTTCTAGAACATGTCACATCTCCAAATATAGAAATCTTAATTGCCTTTGCAGAATGGTCTTCTGTGGTAGGCAGTGCAGGACTGTTCTCTAGTTCCTGTCCCATTTACAAAAAAAAGAGGCTGACGCTGTAGTAATCTCAGAAATATTTAATTATGCTCAAATGTGTGAGCGAGTGTGTGCATTTGTGGTTATGAGAGAGAGAGAGAGAGAGAGAGAGAGAGAGAGAGAGAGAGAGAGAGAGAGAGAGAGAGAGAGAGAGAGAGAGAGAGAGAGAGAGAGAGAGAGAGAGAGAGAGAGAGAGAGAGAGAGAGAGAGAGAGAGAGAGAGAGAGAGAGAGAGAGAGAGAGAGAGAGAGAGAGAGAGAGAGAGAGAGAGAACTCACAACTGTAACTTTAGGTGGTCAGAATTTGAAATCACATTATCGCCCGAGCGGCCAGCCATTGAGCAACCATCTTCTCAGTGTCAGGAAATGCAAATAGCTCATGATAATGTATGGATACCTTTGATTAAATCTCTGTATGAGAACGGTCTGCGGCTTCTTTCTCGAGAGCGTGACATTTCAAGAAAGGAAAATGGTTCCTCTGAATCCTATAGGGAAGTGTTGACCTGTGTTTTAGACATACATTTATTACTTGGGTACTTTCTTTAAATTCTTCATAAAAGGCTTGTAGGACTCAGGGGCTCTGGTAGTTCCTGAAGATATAAAATACATCCTTTCAAATTTCACATAGGCAATGTCCCATAGGCAATGTGTGAGCTCAGCTTTATCCCCATGAAATGGTGGTAACTCTGACCTTATGTCTTACATGTTGGCAGGGGATCAGGCAGGGATCTGAGGAGACTCTGAGTGAGGTAAACCTTTGTACTTGCATTTGAGGATTCAGCCAGGTACTGTATAATCAGTGCTGAGTCAATCTAGACAAGATTACAAAGCAGACTGATACAGGTCATTCGCTGATGTGTAAAGTGCAGGTTTCAGACAAATGGAGATTCTGGGATTTATGTTGTTTTGTTTTCTGATATTCAGAGGTCCAAACCTTATTTGGAGAAGACTATTGAATCGTGTACTCTCTACCCTGTTGTTTCGGAGAAACCCAGTCAGCCCAGCGCTTCCTCCTGCTGTTGCATTCTGGGAGGATCAATATTTCCTGAGTGTGTGCTATAACAGGCCTCATCTTGCGCATAATAAACCTCGGAGCGAATGCCTTTTTCTACCACAGGGATGACATGGTGCATTCAGAATCCACCAGCTCACCAGCTCACCAGGAAAGATGTCTCAGCGCAGCGGGGTCGGATGCCAGCTCAGATGAGACAGCACGGTAACGGCTGCTCCACAGGTTGCCCCGAGACAAAAGGTTTCTCACAGAGTGAAAAGCGCAGCTGCTGTCTCTGTTATTAGCATTGGCTTCCAGCTCTGACTGTTAGCTCTGAAGGTATTTGTTAGGGCGCACTGGTAGTCTGTAGTAGTGTAAAGTGTGCCATTAGTGCTGGAGAGGCTCTGCACGGCTCTCGTTCAAACACAAAGACAATTTGTAAGACCATTTTTTTTGTGGAAGCCCTGTGATCGCGTGGGTTTTGTGGTTTGTAATTGATTCTGCTTCCTCAAGATGGAGAGCTGGTTACTTGTTTGACTTGGTTTGGGGGATTATCTGGCTTGCAATGGGGAGAGCTCTTTCGACTGAAAAGGAAAAAATCATTTTCCCCTCGTTTTGTCTGTTATTTCTTGTGTTAGGTTCATCCGTAATTAGACGATCAAGTGGGTTATTCCAATCAACTCTGACAGGGTCATTAACTCACTAAACATCACATGATTGCCTGCAGTAGACCAGAACGATCTAGAAGAAACAGACAATAAACAACCTTACGGTAACTAATTGCGTGTGAAAATGAAAGACGCTGTGTCGTAGTCCTTTTTCTACGTGCCAAGTGAAATTCAGTAGCAGTAAGTCCCGAGCCCTACACCTAAAACAAATTGTACCATCATTACCATTCCGTGGAAAAGAAAAAAACACAGAGAGATTCCCAACAATTATCTGTCCCTCGTGAACAATGCCTGAAGAGGTACTGAAGCAAGCGAGCGGAGAGGAGACACATATCAAAGAGTCCGCGTTTCTTTTTAGTCATGCAAATGTATCGTCGTTTTTACAAAAAAGGACAAGCCTCAGAGAAGAGGAGGATCCTGGGAAGAAAAGCTTGCTATTCTCACAGTATTGTCTTCTTGAACAAGAGTTATTTTTAAGGAGCACAAAACCGTGTTTGTTTTACTTAGAAACAAACTGGTTTTCTGGTGAAACTCACAGAGGGACAAACCGTGCCACAGACATTTTGTCTTGTCTGTTCTCTGTGTCATACTGTATCTCCCACAGCTTCAATGGAAAATCATTTGATATAAATTGATTCGGCGAGATTAGCTTTTTGAATGGGGCTGTGAATTGATTATTTGATTCATTTTACATGGACTTGGAGAAGAACAGTCAAAACATATTGTCTCAGAAAGGTTCCATCTCGTTTCAAAAACAGTACAGAACTCATTCACTGCCACGGTCACATCAATAGTTTACACTCTCACACTCAGCTCCCCAGAGCCCAAGCACAGCCAGGCTATCAGCCCAATAAAATAGAATGCAGCTCCAATGCACTTGTGAGGACACTGCTGTATACTCTTTCCCCGGCATTGACGTACATATGAATGAACCGTACACTATCACCCAACTTGCTGTCCCTGGACAACCCTGCCCTTCCTCCCACCCTTCTCTTCACAGCTCACTGATCAAACATTCTCTTCATCTTCCTTTCCCTTCCTCTCTCTTCCCTTTTCATCAGTTTACTTCTCCTCTCTTTTAGTGTTTCTTTCCCCCTTTCACGTGTTCCTGATTCTGTGTCTTGGTGTGTGTGTGTGTGTGTGCGCGCGCGTGTGTGTGTGTGTGCGTGTGTGCACGTGCGTGCATGTGTGTGAATGCATACGTGTGTCGAGAACAAGTAGGTAGCTATTCATCATGCACTCACTGAGTGTGTCACTCCCTGATCTGTTTCACCTGTCCTTATCCCCTGGGTACTTATACCTGTGTTTTCTATCTGTCTGTTGAAATTCATTTTGTTTGTTCAAACCTAACAGCGGTTTCCCTTGCGCCTGGCTTTGCTATTGTCTAGTTTCCCGGTTTTGGCCTGCCTGCCTGCCCGCCCCTGACCCTGACCCTGAGCCTGCCTGCTGTCCTGTACCTTTGCCTCTACTCTGGATTACCGTCCTCAGCCTGATCTGACCCTGAGCACACCTGCTGTTCCGGTGCCTTACACCCTCTCTGTATTACATTACCGACCCCTGCTTGCCTTCACCTGTCGTTTGCCTGACCTGGTTAAAAGAAACAACTTGCGTTTCTTCAAAGCTGTCTGCACCTGGGTCATTCCTTAAAAAGTGATAGAGTGGGTACATTGGGAATATGGGACTATTTTAACCTTGCTTAGAGAGTTGTTGACAAAGCACTATAATACCTGGAAGTATACATGGGTTCCGTTTGAACATTCTACATACATTCACTTTGTATTCATGTCAGTTTACATTTGAACAAGTTTAATTGGGGTCATTTCAAGTGTATATTGGGGAAAATGTACTTGCATGCATTTATAATTGTTAGAGAGGAGTAACGAACACACTTCATCGTTAGATTGCCTTCGTGGTAATCAACATTTGTGTTAAATAATGTTAATCTCAGATTATTCTTTTTTGGTCCAACTGTGGTCAGTCAGAAAATGAAAATTAAAGCTTCAAAGCAGATATCAGGAATTATGCTGCCAACTAGAACTAGATAATCTCACGTTTTTTACTGATCAATGTTCAATACTTTGTATTTTGAATCGCTTCCTAAAATTCCTTAAAGTGCAACTCACAAATTCCTTGTATTTCTACCTCAAACCGATGCTGTTGACAAAGAAGAGTCCTTTGACTGAGAATCATACTTCTGAAATCAAGTGGCCCTTGAGTAATCTGAGAGGGCCTCATCTTCAGAAATTGTGAACCAGTGATTCAACCTTTTGATCACACCTAAGCCAGTCTAGTTTTGTCCCCCAAGGGCAAGTGGGCATGGAGAATACAAGCACTATAATGAACACTTAGAGCCACAAGAAGATATGGCGGAAATATCAATGATTCCTGGAGAACGGGAATGCTTTGCATTTTACATATAAAACTATTGGAAAATTACTGTCTCGACAAGTAACTTCCAAAATGCACTCCTGTTAAAATATGTCCAATCATTGATATTAGTTCAGTATTTGGAATACAATATCTGTTCAATGTACAGTTGAAGTTGGAAGTTTACATACAGTGAGGTTGGAGTCATTAAAACTGGTTTTTCAACCACTCCACAAATGTCTTGTTAACAAACTATAGTTTTGGCTAGTCAGTTAGGACATCTACTTCGTGAATGACAAAGTGCCTTTAAACAGCTTGGAAAATGCCAGAAAATTATGTCATGGCTTTAGAAGCTTCTGATGGGCTAATTGACATCATTTGAGTCAATTGGAGGTGTACCTGTGGATGTATTTCGCAAGTATAAACACCATGGGACCACGCAGCCATCATACCGCTCAGGAAGGAGACGCATTCTGTCTCCTAGAGATGAACGTACTTTGGTGCGAAAAGTGCAAATCAATCCCAGAACAATAGCAAAGGACCTCGTGAAGATGCTGGAGGAATGGGCCACAACTCACCCAACTTATTGTGGGAAGCTTGTGGAAGGCTACTCGAAACGTTTGACCCAAGTTAAACAATTTAAAGGCAATTCTACCAAATACTACTTGTGTCATGTTTGTCATTTATTGTCATGTCTTGTCCCTGTGCTCCCCATGCTATTCGTTTCCCTCTGCTGGTCCTGTTTGGTTCTTTCCCTCCTTCTATCCCTCTCTCTCCCCCTCCCTCTCTCACTCTCTCGCTCTCTCTTCTCTCTGTCGTTCCGTTCCTGCTCCCAGCTGTTCCTATTCCCCTAATCATCATTTAGTCTTCCCACACCTGTTCCCGATCCTTTCCCCCTGATTAGAGTCCCTATTTATTCCTTTGTGATCCGTTCCTGTCCCGTCGGTTCCTTGTATTGTATTCACCATGCTGTGATTGCGTTTCGCCCTGTCCTGTCGTGTTTTTGCCGTGATTGTGTATCACCCTGTCCTGTCGTGTTTTGTGCCTTCATCAGACGCTGCGTGTGAGCAGGTGTCTCAGTCGACTACGGCCTGCGCCTACCCGAAGCGACCTGCAGTCTGTGGCCGCTTCTCCAGTTGTTTCCCCTCTACAAATCTAGAGGATTTCTGTTATTCCGTTTTGAACATTAATAAACTCTGTTTCTGTTAAGTCGCGTTTGGGTCCTCTTTCACCTGCATGACAGAAGGAACCGACCAAGGAATGGACCCAGCGACTTCAGACGCTCGTTACACTGCCGTCGAGATCCAAGGAGCCATGCTCGGCAGACACGAGCAGGAATTGTCTGCTGCTCGCCAGGCCGTGGAAAACCTGGCTGCTCAGGTTTCCGACCTCTCTGGACAGTTCCAGAGTCTACGTCTCGTGCCACCTGTTACTTCCTGGCCTGCCGAGCCTCCAGAACCTAGGGTTAATAACCCACCTTGCTACTCCGGGCAGCCCACTGAGTGCCGCTCCTTTCTCACGCAGTGTGAGATTGTGTTCTCTCTCCAACCCAACACATACTCTAGAGAAGAGCTCGGGTTGCTTACGTCATTTCACTCCTTACTGGCCGGGCTCGAGAATGGGGCACAGCTATCTGGGAGGCAAGGGCTGTTTGCTCTAACGATTTCCAGAACTTTAAAGAGGAGATGATTCGGGTTTTTGACCGTTCAGTTTTTGGTGGGGAGGCTTCTAGGGCCCTGGCTTCCTTATGCCAAGGTGAACGGTCCATAACGGATTATTCCATTGAGTTTCGCACTCTTGCTGCCTCTAGTGAGTGGAACGAGCCGGCGCTGCTCGCTCGTTTTCTGGAGGGACTCCACGCTGTGGTTAAGGATGAGATTCTCTCCCGGGAGGTTCCTTCAGATGTGGACTCTTTGATTGCTCTCGCCATCCGCATAGAACAACGGGTAGATCTTCGTCACCGGGCTCGTGGAAGAGAGCTCGCATCAACGGTGTTTCCCTGCTCCGCATCGCAACCATCTCCCCCTCTGGCTTTGAGACTGAGCCCATGCAGCTGGGAGGGATTCGCATCTCGAATAAGGAGAGGGAACGGAGGATCACCAACCGCCTGTGCCTCTATTGTGGAGTTGCTGGACATTTTGTTAATTCATGTCCAGTAAAGCCAGAGCTCATCTGTAAGCGGAGGGCTACAGGTGAGCGCAACTACTCAAGTCTCTCCATCAAAGTCCTGTACTACTTTGTCGGTCCACCTACGCTGGACCGGTTCGGGTGCTACATGTAGTGCCTTGATAGACTCTGGGGCTGAGGGTTGTTTCATGGACGAAGCATGGGTTCGGAAACATGACATTCCTTTCAGAGAGTTAGATAAGCCTACGCCCATGTTCGCCTTAGATGGTAGTCATCTTCCCAGTATCAGATTTGAGACACTACCTTTAACCCTCACAGTATCTGGTAACCACAGTGAGACTATTTCTTTTTTGATTTTCCGTTCACCGTTTACACCTGTTGTTTTGGGTCATCCCTGGCTAGTATGTCATAATCCTTCTATTAATTGGTCTAGTAATTCTATCCTATCCTGGAACGTTTCTTGTCATGTGAAGTGTTTAATGTCTGCCATCCCTCCCGTTTCTTCTGTCCCTACTTCTCAGGAGGAACCTGGCGATTTGACAGGAGTGCCGGAGGAATATCATGATCTGCGCACGGTCTTCAGTCGGTCCCGAGCCAACTCCCTTCCTCCTCACCGGTCGTATGATTGTAGTATTGATCTCCTTCCGGGGACCACTCCTCCTCGAGGTAGACTATACTCTCTGTCGGCTCCCGAACGTAAGGCTCTCGAGGATTATTTGTCTGTGTCTCTTGACGCCGGTACCATAGTGCCTTCTTCCTCTCCGGCCGGGGCGGGGTTCTTTTTGTTAAGAAGAAGGACGGTACTCTGCGCCCCTGCGTGGATTATCGAGGGCTGAATGACATAACGGTTAAGAATCGTTATCCGCTTCCCCTTATGTCATCAGCCTTCGAGATTCTGCAGGGAGCCAGGTGCTTTACTAAGTTGGACCTTCGTAACGCTTACCATCTCGTGCGCATCAGAGAGGGGGACGAGTGGAAAACGGCGTTTAATACTCCGTTAGGGCATTTTGAGTACCGGGTTCTGCCGTTCGGTCTCGCCAATGCGCCAGCTGTTTTCAGGCATTAGTTAATGATGTTCTGAGAGACATGCTGAACATTTTGTTTTTGTCTATCTTGACGATATCCTGATTTTTCTCCGTCACTCGAGATTCATGTTCAGCACGTTCGGCGTGTTCTACAGCGCCTTTTAGAGAATTGTCTCTACGTAAAGGCTGAGAAGTGCTCTTTTCATGTCTCCTCCGTTACTTTTCTCGGTTCCGTTATTTCCGCTGAAGGCATTCAGATGGATTCCGCTAAGGTCCAAGCTGTCAGTGATTGGCCCGTTCCAAGGTCACGTGTCGAGTTGCAGCGCTTTTTAGGTTTCGCTAATTTCTATCGGCGTTTCATTCGTAATTTCGGTCAAGTTGCTGCCCCTCTCACAGCTCTTACTTCTGTCAAGACGTGTTTTAAGTGGTCGGTTCCGCCCAGGGAGCTTTTGATCTTCTAAAGAACGTTTTACGTCCGCTCCTATCCTCGTTACTCCTGACGTCACTAGACAATTCATTGTCGAGGTTGGACGCTTCAGAGGTAGGCGTGGGAGCCATTCTATCCCAGCGCTTCCAGTCTGACGATAAGGTTCATCCTTGCGCTTATTTTTCTCATCGCCTGTCGCCATCTGAGCGCAACTATGATGTGGGTAACCGTGAACTGCTCGCCATCCGCTTAGCCCTAGGCGAATGGCGACAGTGGTTGGAGGGGCGACCGTTCCTTTTGTCGTTTGGACAGACCATAAGAACCTTGAGTACATCCGTTCTGCCAAACGACTTAATGCCCGTCAAGCTCGTTGGGCGTTGTTTTTCGCTCGTTTCGAGTTTGTGATTTCTTACCGTCCGGGTAGCAAGAACACCAAGCCTGATGCCTTATCCCGTCTGTTTAGTTCTTCTGTGGCTTCTACTGATCCCGAGGGATTCTTCCTTATGGGCGTGTTGTCGGGTTAACAGTCTGGGGAATTGAAAGACAGGTTAAGCAAGCACTCACGCACACTGCGTCGCCGCGCGCTTGTCCTAGTAACCTCCTTTTCGTTCCTGTTTCCACTCGTCTGGCTGTTCTTCAGTGGGCTCACTCTGCCAAGTTAGCGGGTCATCCCGGTGTTCGAGGCACTCTTGCGTCTATTCGCCAGCGCTTTTGGTGGCCGACTCAGGAGCGTGACACGCGCCGTTTCGTGGCTGCTTGTTCGGACTGCGCGCAGACTAAGTCGGGTAACTCTCCTCCTGCCGGTCGTCTCAGACCGCTCCCCATTCCTTCTCGACCATGGTCTCACATTGCCTTAGACTTCATTACCGGTCTGCCTTTGTCTGCGGGGAAGACTGTGATTCTGACGGTTGTCGATAGGTTCTCTAAGGCGGCACATTTCATTCCCCTCGCTAAACTTCCTTCCGCTAAGGAGACGGCACAAATCATTATTGAGAATGTATTCAGAATTCATGGCCTCCCGTTAGACGCCGTTTCAGACAGAGGCCCGCAATTCACGTCACAGTTTTGGAGGGAGTTCTGTCGTTTGATTGGTGCGTCCGTCAGTCTCTCTTCCGGGTTTCATCCCCAGTCTAACGGTCAAGCAGAGAGGGCCAATCAGACGATTGGTCGCATACTACGCAGCCTTTCTTTCAGAAACCCTGCGTCTTGGGCAGAACAGCTCCCCTGGGCAGAATACGCTCACAATTCGCTTCCTTCGTCTGCTACCGGGTTATCTCCGTTTCAGAGTAGTCTGGGTTACCAGCCTCCTCTGTTCTCATCCCAGCTTGCCGAGTCCAGCGTTCCCTCCGCTCAGCGTTCGTCCAACGTTGTGAGCGCACCTGGAGGAGGGTGAGGTCTGCACTTTGCCGTTACAGGGCACAGACGGTGAGAGCCGCCAATAAACGCAGGATTAAGAGTCCAAGGTATTGTTGCGGCCAGAGAGTGTGGCTTTCCACTCGCAACCTTCCTCTTACGACAGCTTCTCGTAAGTTGACTCCGCGGTTCATTGGTCCGTTCCGTGTCTCCCAGGTCGTCAATCCTGTCGCTGTGCGACTGCTTCTTCCGCGACATCTTCGTCGCGTCCATCCTGTCTTCCATGTCTCCTGTGTTAAGCCCTTTCTTCGCACCCCGTTCGTCTTCCCTCCCCCTCCCGTCCTTGTCGAGCGCACCTATTTACAAGGTACATAAGATTATGGACATGCGTTCTCGGGGACGGGGTCTCAATACCTAGTGGATTGGGAGGGTTACGGTCCTGAGGAGAGGAGTTGGGTTCCGTCTCGGGACGTGCTGGACCGTTCGCTCATCGATGATTTCCTCCGTTGCCGCCAGGATTCCTCCTCGAGTGCGCCAGGAGGCGCTCGGTGAGTGGGGGGTACTGTCATGTTTGTCATTTATTGTCATGTCTTGTCCCTGTGCTCCCCATGCTATTCGTTTCCCTCTGCTGGTCCTGTTTGGTTCTTTCCCTCCTTCTATCCCTCTCTCTCCCCTCCCTCTCTCACTCTCTCGCTCTCTCTTCTCTCTGTCGTTCCGTTCCTGCTCCCAGCTGTTCCTATTCCCCTAATCATCATTTAGTCTTCCCACACCTGTTCCCGATCCTTTCCCCTGATTAGAGTCCCTATTTATTCCTTTGTGATCCGTTCCTGTCCCGTCGGTTCCTTGTATTGTATTCACCATGCTGTGATTGCGTTTCGCCCTGTCCTGTCGTGTTTTTGCCGTGATTGTGTATCACCCTGTCCTGTCGTGTTTTGTGCCTTCATCAGACGCTGCGTGTGAGCAGGTGTCTCAGTCGACTACGGCCTGCGCCTACCCGAAGCGACCTGCAGTCTGTGGCCGCTTCTCCAGTTGTTTTCCCCTCTACAAATCTAGAGGATTTCTGTTATTCCGTTTTGAACATTAATAAACTCTGTTTCTGTTAAGTCGCGTTTGGGTCCTCTTTCACCTGCATGACAACTTGAGTGTATGTAAACTTCTGACCCACTGTGAATGTGATGAAAGAAATAAAAGATAAAATGAATCATTCTCTCTACTATTATTCTGACATTTCGAATTCTTAAAATAAAGTGCTGATCCTTACTGACCTAGGACAAGGAATTTGTACTGGGATTAAATGTCTGGAATTGTGAAAAACTGAGTTTAAATGTATTTGGCTTAGGTGTATGTAAACTTCCAACTTCAACTGTGGCGTTACAGTAGCTGCTTTTCCGTAAAAAGTATGTGTGTGTGTGTGTACCTCTTAAGCTGTTGTGAGGAATTCAGTGTGGACCACTGCAAATTCCAAGAGTTCACATCAAAGCATTTTCGAGCCCTAAGAGGCTTTTTTTAGTGCACAAATGTACTGAGAGGAAAAGAGGGAAAGCTAAACTCCAAACACCATTGAGAAAGAGTCAGCACCTTGGGCGCTTAAAAAGCCCTGATCCTTTGTAGTTTAATCACAGGTTTGTCTCCCTCTACCCTGTACAGCGATCATAAATCGTATGAGTCTCCATTCACCCATGAGCAAAATTGGACCCATTTTTTCCTGCCAAAACGTCTCCCCATTGCTTAATAAGTGGAAAATCTGCATGAGTGACCAAACGTCCTCAATTTAATTAACAGAAAAATACCTGTTGTGCTTTTTCAAATGATTGACCACTCACTCAATCTGCCTCTGCCGACAGCCCCTCACATTGCAATTTAATTTGAGATGACCAGGCATATGGTTGGAGAGTGTCTCGGAGATATGGTCGGGGGTTGTGTAGTGAAAATGTGCAGCACTACGGGACTTCATAATAACTGAGCAGAACTGAACAGAGCTCCCCTGGGATCCCCACCTAGGTAATTACTTTGTATTCGAGCCCCTAAGATAAGCTACACATTATCACTGTGTTCTGTAAGGAGGAACTGCTTTATGTGAAATTCTCATGAGCCTCCATCGAGGAACAGGCACCTACTGCAGAGGATAGTGAGAACTGTAGGTGAGGGAGGCTGTTTGCAAGGCTGTGAAGGATTCCCACTGAAATAACAGACATAACTACTACTACTATTATTAAAGTACCATTGTTGAAGGTCTATTTGGAGCTGCGTCAAATGGTCTTGCCTAATTACCTTGGTGCCTTCCATCTACAGTAATTATAGATGCTGATTAGTCTACTGAGGTGTAATCACCTTAACATGTGTTTATCTAGTGTACTTGTGTACTCCACTCAAATACCCCTATTCTCACTCACTCACTCACTCACTCACTCACTCACTCACTCACTCACTCACTCACTCACTCACTCACTCACTCACACACACACACACACACACACACACACACACACACACACACACACACACACACACACACACACACACACACACACACACACACACACACACACACACACACACACACACACACACACACACACACACACACACACACACACACACACACACACACACACACAGGTCTAGATGCTACAGTACGCTGTGCTTCTCAACACATTCTTCGGGTGTATCCAAAGTCTTGGCAAAATTCTGTGACACTGATCTGAGCATGATTAAAACAGAGGAACGACGCCCCCCCCCCTCTTTTGTCCATGCTTCAGCAGTCACATATTCTTTGAAGGAGAGATTTAATTGGATCGCTTCGGAAGGTGCTATCGGATTAACCATGCAGAAAAACTGGGTTTGACTGGTCATGCTTCCATCAGGGCCTCGGATTGCATCTGACAGACAGCGATCCGCCTAATTCCATAGCGACATGATAAAAGGACGAGATACATTAGCTCAAAAAAGCATGTACGTTTTTAATGCGGTCTGAAGGCATCGTAGGTGATTTTGAGATACATTTATGGTAATGATGCTGTGCATTATAATAGTTGTCCCTCAGATGTGGAAAAAGAGATCTTCCCATATGAGTGATGTAGTATATCTGCTACTGTATACAGTATCTGGTAAACCTGAGAAATATAATTTAATTAAATAAAATGGATTAAACCTGATAAATATAATATAATATAATTGAAAAAAACTTGATTAAAATCTGCGAAGTATAATGTAATTGAATACACTCGATTAAACCTGAGATACAGTAGCTATTGTATGAGACACAGTGTACCACAATCACGATCAATGGACAAAGATGAGTACAGATGATTGAAAACCCCTCTGCTTACTTAATAAATCAGTACCCACATTTTTTCGGGCACCATTGCACAGTCAACAAACAACCTCAACGGTACTCAACCTCCAAGCAGATATAGATTGCCAAACTCGTGCAAATTGAAAAGCTACTGGGTTGCTATACGATATACATATTCAATGGCATTGAGCTTTCTGAAAAGGCAATGATTTTGATATGCTGCTTTGCCTTCATTCTAAAGCATTATTTTCAATGACTTAGACCACCGTGATGACACTCAAGGTAGCAATCATTGTGAGTGTTTCATGACTCAGTTGCACATCCATTCCTTCATCTTCTGTTGTATTGTTCTGTACCATTACCACTGCATTTAAGGTCAGCTGTAGAAAAATTACATTGCCGTCCAACATGCTGCTTTTATCAAAATACATTGACACTGGTTGGTTATGAGTTAATTGTTCATTGGCTGTGAACAGTATATTCAACAGCCAGTAAATGAGTCAACTAATACTAACTGGTGTGCCTTTCCTTAATGCTAACCTTAGCCTTCACTGAAACTATATAACCTTAACCAAACCTTTGTTTCTAAACCTAACCTTAATTCATTTGGATCACTATGCCTTAAATGTCTGTTTTTGTTCTACATGTCAAATATGCACTTCCCCATATTTCAGTCAATTGCTGGCATATCATTGGTCCATATCCATCGTGACAAAGAGCTGCTACGTACTGTTGGTCGCAGTTCACAGATTGATGCGTTGATGACACTCTTATGCAGAGAGTGCCAATCATTTGTCAGAGTTCAGCTGTGAAACGATGACATACAATGTGATCTGGCACTCTCAGGCAAGTTGGTAAGCTGCTAAATTCGGTCACATTTGTTCCCACGTCGGCTGTATATTGAGGTGCGCTTGGATGACTGTTGCCATGGGAACAATTGAGGAAGCTGGCCACCTCTCTTCTCGGTGAAAATGTCCTGTGCGATGCTTGAAAGACCAAGGGAACAGCCTGCTTTAAGGAACATATTCAGCCGCTCTTGGAGGACAATGTAACAATTTCAGAGATGCTTCTGTAAAAGTGTGTTGGTGTGTCGCTATCATCAAGGTTTTAGAGATCAAAGAAGACAAGTTAAAATATTGAGGATTGATGTCATTACTGGAAGACAATGTATCTCACAGGGTTTTCTTAGTAAGTGCATGTATAAGTGGTCATTGCACACAAAACAAATATATTTTGAGAAATCTATAGAAGTGGTCTGGGCACAGCACATTGTGTGTGTGTGTGTGTGTGGGGGGGGGGGGGGGGTTAAATGCTTAAGGATGGAGCAACAATAAAACAAATATTATAATGATTTCCCTTTAGGAGATTTTGCAATGAACCATCTTCCTTCTGGCTGTGATTATAAACGGCCTATGTAATTCAGATTCACAATATGTATAGTTTGTGATAATCATGCATCATTCTATTGGTATTATTAAAACAATGTCCTCTCAGTTTAGCAGAGAGAAACTGCTTGTTCAAGAAGACGAGTCTTAATTGAATTCACAGCTAGTGATGATGCATGTGTCAATGGCTTTTATTTCCTACTTCATTATCTGGAGGTATAATTAGGGCTGCCACTGTATTCAAATCACATTATCAATAGCATGATGATGGCTTTTCCTCTTGAGTAGGTTGCATCTGTGCTGAAAATATACTTACACATGGCCTTGATATCAGCTATTAATTGACTATTGTAAGAATACTATAAATGACCACAAAAGCGGATGTCAGTCAAGTTGAATCAAGTGCACCCAGGGATGGAATTAATGATTTGGAGGAACCAGGCAAATGCCATTTAACTGTAAAAATGTCTTATATTTTAATGTTGTCTACCGAAGTCGTTGCCTCTCCTTGTTCGGGCGGTGCTCGGCGTTCGATGTCACCGGTCTTCTAGCCATCATTGATCCTTTTTTCATTTTCCATTGGTTTTGTCTTGTCTTCCCACACACCTGTTTTCAATCCCATTCATTACCTGTTGTGTATTTAACCCTCTGTTTCCCCTCATGTCTTTGTCAGAGATTGATTTGTTGTCAGTGTAGTGTAATTGTTTGTATAGGTGCGCGTCGGGTCTTCGTACCCATGTTTTGTTTGTACATTTATTGTTATGGAACTTTATTAAAAGACTCCATATTTAAACTCCATTTGACTCTCCTCCGCCTGACTTCCCTGCCACCTATTACACCTATGTCTGACAAATGTGCCGTCAACACAATCAGTCATGGTATTTTCATCAGATTGTCAAATAAATCCATTTAAAAGCAAGTTACCTTTGCACATTCATCTAAAATAATTAAATCATCCAAACAGTGCACCGCCAACATTCCTTCAATTTACAAGTGGCTGAAACTATTTCAACGGAGAAAGTATCCAAGTGAGCAAAACAGCTTACTAGATGTAACCCATGTACAGTCGAGGTCAGAAGTTAATATACACTTATGTTGGAGTCATTAAAACTAGTTTTTCGACCACTCCACAAACTTATTGTTAACAAACTATAGTTTTGGTAAGTCAGTTAGGAAATCTACTTCGTGCATTACACAAGTCATTTTTCTAAAAATTGTTTACAGACAGATTATTTCACTTAAAATTCATTGTATTACAATTCCAGTGGGTCAGATGTTCACATACACTAAGTTGACTGTGCCTTTAAACATCTTGGAAAATTCCAGAAAATGATGTCATGGCTTTAGAAGCTTCTGATAGGCTAATTGACATAATTTGAGTCAATTGGAGGTGAACCTGTGGCTGTATTTCAAGGCCTACCTTCAAAATCAGTGCCTCATTGCTTGACATCATGGGAAAATCAAAAGAAATCAGCCAAGACCCCAGACAAAAATTGTAGACCTCCACAAGTCTGGTTCATCCTTGGGAGCAAATGACTGATGGTACCACATTCATCTATACAAACAATAGTATGCAAGTATAAACACCATGGGACCAGACAGCCATCATACCGCTCAGGAAGGAGATGTGTTCTGTCTCCTAGATACATTTTAGGCCGAAAACGTGATGTAGAAGGCAAAATATAATAATAAAAATGATAAGAAAGTAAGTCCAAGTCAAGGTATTGGAGTGGCCATTACAAAGCCGTGACCTCAATCCTAGAGAACATTTGTGGGCAGAACTGAAAAAACATGTGTGCGAACAAGGAGGCCTACAAACCTGATTCAGTTACACCAGCTCTGTCAGGAGGAATGGGCCAAAATTCACCCAACTTATTGTGGGAAGCTTGTGGAAGGCTACCTGAAATGTTTGACCCAAGTTAAACAATTTAAAGGCAATGCTACCAAATACTACTTGACCTTATGTAAACTTCTGACCCACTAAATCTTTCTCTCTACTATTATTCTGACATTTCACATTCTTAAAATAAAGTGGTGCTACTAACTGACCTAGGAATGGAAATTTTTACTGGGATTCAATTTCAGGAATTGTGAAAAACGGAGTTTAAATGTATTTGGCTAAGGTATATGTAAACTCCCAACTTCAACTGTGTCTGATGCTGTCTGGCCAAGAAAGTGTGACATGCCATGTACTCTTTTTGGCCAGACATCATCAGATTATGTACATGGGCTACACACACACGTCCTCTGCCTCGACGACGATGGCGGCATTAACAGCAGCACCTGTCTTTTTTCGAGAGGCGCATGGGGTGGGGGTGTGGGGGGCTTCAAGCAGAACCAATTATTTGTAAAAAAAAAAAAAAAAAAAAGTATTACAAGGACTTAGGCAATTCCCTATTCTGCCTAATAACTCCTCCACTGGGCACACCCTAAGAATTTAAAAAGAAAACAAAAACATATCTGACCCAGGTCTGGGGTGTAAATGAACTGAGCCCTCTCTGTAAATGTCTGTGTCGTAATACCCCAGCATGTCCAATTTCTGAAACCATACAAAAAAATGTCTATGATGAACACAACACATTCACTCTCATTGAGGACTTGCTATTATCGCCAAGTGGGGAGATTCAAACAAAACGTGTGGGAACATCATCATGTGTATTAGAGCTCTCTGACACCCTCATAATACCATTGCAATTAACCTTTTCACCAGCTGGGATATATGACCAATTACAGCTCAGGACGAGTCGTGACAGTAGAACACCAACGATGTAAAATGGAGGGAAAGCTATAACCACCGGCTTAAGCGAGAGCTTGTTGTTCAGTGACCAGTCTGAACAACATGAGCCCATCACCCATTTTCATGATTCATTTTGATTTGGCTTTCACACTGGATACTGTTAATCACTGAGAAGAACTACTGAGAAATAACTCATGAACCCCATTAGCCAGTGGTGTATTATGCATAGGGTCCACGAGGAGTATGATAAACTCTCCCGTTGGAAATTAGTTTTGATAAAGGTCATATGGTTAAAGGCTTGCTGGATGTCTTTCACAAATTTAATTTGCTGCGCCTGATGCTGCAGCACTCATTTCACTGTTGCCCGTATTTTGGCTTGTCAGTAGTTGAGGGGAAGGACGTTGCTATGCGTTTTATAGAAGTAACACAACCCATCAGCATACATTACAACAGATACGCTCCACATCTATTTACAATCTAGAGCGCCTATCATTTGTGCAACGTCTAAGAGTCTTGCATGCTGACCACACCACTCGCGTTGCAAAATAAATGTACACGTACATGTTATTCAATCATTGCACCCACACTGTTTGTGCACGTAAACAAGCACATGTGTATTTGGTTCTATTTATGACACTTGACGTGATGCAAATCCCGCCTCTCCCATCTCCTCATTTGTTTTTAGGAGCATATATCCACGTGGGTGATTGAAAGATGAACTGAGGTCCACATTCCAGTCCAGTTTGTACAGTGGTGGTAATGCTCTTAAAGTTGGTTGTCCACCGCCATATAAAGTCCAAAGAAGAAGAAGCCTTAAGGAGGAGAGATTACTAGAAACAAACTCGGTTTACCCTTCTATCTGTGGATGAGTTGTCGGAATAGAGGACCTTCTGCCTTTCAGCTAAAATAACAACCCAATGTTTATATCCCAGGACAAATTAGCTAGCAACAGCAAGCTAAGCTAGCTAAATTGCCATGAATGTTTAACACTATTCAACCTGTGCCCAAATTAATATAGTTGGTTCAGAGTTTGTTTTGATATTTCAACCTGCGTGTCCTGATCGCGTCTGATGGGGATGAAACATTCACACAATGACGCACGCAGGCTAGCGGTCTGGTCTGCATGTTAGATGGACAATGGGTGTTATGGCTGTGATTTAAAACAGGGGACTTTTTTACTATGGAAAATGGAATTCATATAATCTTAAACTGGGAGCATATTAATGTATGTGTCCCTATGGGGCTGAAAGGACCGGGTGAAATATAGCCACCCAGTGATTGGTGGACCCTGAATTAGGTGCAGTTTAAAGGTGTAAGAACACCTCTAGGTCTGCGATTAGAGCAATGATGACTTAATATGAGAGAGATGTAGAGAACACAGGTTTATCTCCAAGTCACATAACGCACACTATCATTAAACCCCCCCCCATGCTTTAATGCTGTTTTTAAATCATCACTGTATGTGTTTATTTCATGAAAATCGAAATATGCTTTTTATAATTCATTTTCCTGGGCTTTTTGTTTACCATTGAAATGCTCAGTCTGATCGTCTGGGTTTACAGATACAATTTTTTTAGGCAGATAGGAGCCTACGCCACTAACCCTATTAAAGTAGAATACATATGTAAATAAAAGATGACTGGTCATCATTGGTCAGAATAATCAGATCAGATTGTGATGTCAAGATCTGGGTCAAAAACTCCATTCCACCTGAACAGGCTGAAATTCCAGGCATATCTTACACAAAAAAGGGCATTATCAAAATGTTCACAATTTCAGAGTCTTATTTCGACCTCATAGTGTGGAAATATCATTTTAAAAAACAGGAATATCATTTAACTGCACTGCCCGTTTAACACTTTGACTATTCACTGTTTCCTTCAAATCGTGCTATTGTTTGTCCTAATGCAGCTTGGTAATAATATTGTGTTCTGTTTATTTGCCCAATGGGGATGTGGTACTGTATATGGCCAATATACCACTGTTAAGGGCTGTTATTAGGCACAACACATTGCGGATATACCACAGCTGTCAGCCAGTCAGCATTCAGGGCTCGAACCACCCAGTTTATAATAAAGAATACTACCAACCTCTCATCTTCTCTGTGTATTAGTGAATAACAAACTCCTTCTGTTACATCAGGGCTAGGTGATTCATCTTAGTCCTGTTGCCATGTTTCTAAATGGCGACAACAATTGTCTCATGATGTGATGTGTGCTATGTGTGAATGGGGCTCATGGCTTCTTGGCTGGGTTCGCACTCCATCTGCCAAGATTAGCTGGCCAACTGAGTTGCTGGGATTCATCCATGTGTCCCGCAGCTCTTTCCAGAATGGTCTGAGCAGAGAGCCCTTTTCAATCAAAATCAATCACCAGATTTCATGGGAAAAGGTGAAATGTGTCTCATCACTCATTCTCATTTGTATGTTGCCCTTCATCCTCAAATTGGCCTTGAAATGCTTGCTTACGAACCCTTCTGAAAGATGCAGAGTTAGAAAAGAATAGCAACACCATAGGAATAACATACACAATAATTGACATATATACAGGGATTACCAGTACCAGATCAATGTGCAGAGGTACGAGGTATTTGAGGTAGATATGTACTTATAGACAGGGTTTAAGTGACTGGGCATCAGGATAGATAATAATAAGGTATTTGAGGTAAATATTTACATAAAGACAGTGACTAGACATCAGGACAGATAAACAGAGGAAAATAAAGTGCAGCAGCATATGATGTGTGTGTGTGTGTGTGTGTGTGTGTGTGTGTGTGTGTGTGTGTGTGTGTGTGTGTGTGTGTGTGTGTGTGTGTGTGTGTGTGTGTGTGTGTGTGTGTGTGTGTGTGTGTGTGTGTGTGTGTGTGTGTGTGTGTGTGTGTGTGTGTGTGTGTGTGTGTGTGTGTGTGTACCTGCATGTGTGTGTGTGTACCTGTGTGTGTACCTGTGTGTGTATGTCTGTGTGTGTTGTGTTGGTATGCGTGTGGGTTTTGTGTGAGTGTGTTAGTGTAGTGTTTGTGAGTGAGTATATAGTGTGTATATATATAGTCCTGTGAGTGTGCATAGAGTCAGTGCAAGATAGGTTTAATGCAGATAGTCCGGGTAACTATTTAATTAACTATTTAGCAGTCTTATGGCTATTTAGCCGTCATGGCTTGGGGGTAGAAGTTGCCAGACGTTAGCAGAGTGAACATGGCTTGGGTGGCTGAAGTCTTTGGCAACTCTCAGAGTCTTCCTCTGACATGGCCTGATATATTGGTCCTGGATGGCAGGCAGCGCGGCCCCAGTGATGTACCGGGCCATCTGCACTGCCCTCTGTAGCGCCTTGCCATACCAAGTGGCGATACAGCCAGTCAAGATGATCTCGATGGTGCAGCTGTGGAACTTTTTGAGGATCTGAGGGCCCGTGCCAAATCTTTTCAACATCCTGAGGGGGGAGTGAACAAAAAAGTATGAAAATGTATGCACTCACTACTGTAATTCGCTCTTGATAAGAGAATCTGCTAAATTACTAAAAATGTAAATGTAATGTAAAATGAAGAGGTGCTGTCTTGCCATCTTCACGAGCTGGTGTGTGTGGACCATGTTAAGTCCTTAGTGATGTGGACGTCAAGGAAGTTGAAGTTCTCGACCCGCACCACTACAGCCCTGTCGATGTGGAATGGGCGTACTCCCCTCTTTCTCATGTAGTCTCGATCAGCTCCCGGGTCTTACTGATGTTGAGGGATAGGTTGTCCTGGCACCTCTAAGTATGCATTCGTACATTCACTAGTAAGAATAAGAAATGTTGTAACAGTAAAAAAAAAAACTGAATCTCAATTGGTGAGAATGAAATGGAACATGTCACATCCACTAGATTCCTCTGAGCTATAATTTATGAAAAGGTATCCTGAAGAGATCATATTCAATTTGTCTGTAGGAATCTATATTGATGAATGATTTGGTTCATCAGGCTTGCTTCCTAACTAAATATGATAGCTTAATTTATCCTTATCTCATGTACTGTAATATTGTCTGGGCCAGTATATATGCCTCCTACCTACACAAATTACTAATTTTACAAAATACATTTGCAAGACAATCCACCTCCTCTAATTACCTGGTTCCATTTGCAACTTTGCTTAAGAAACTCAATGTCTTGTCTATTTACAACATTAATGTATGCCATTTACATACTTTCATCTACAAAAACTCATACCTCCCAAGCAGTTTACCTAAACTCTTCAATGGATTCTTCCAGGTTAATTCTGAAATTCATCTATATAACACAAGACACTGCGATAACATTTACATTTACATTTAAGTCATTTAGCAGACGCTTCCCAGTGCCGCACCTCACATAGTCAATTCTCTATCAGATATAGAGGTACCATACTCAGGACTTCTTACCTTCACATTGCCCAAATATCATTATCCCTCAATAACTTCAAGCGAAGACTGGGGGTCAGCCTGATGACCAAACGACTCAGCAATCTCCTCCATATAGCCCAACTCTCACACACTCACACACTCACACACTCGCATGACTGATTAATGAATGT
The DNA here is from genome assembly GCF_021184085.1 of Oncorhynchus gorbuscha. Taxonomy (NCBI): domain Eukaryota; kingdom Metazoa; phylum Chordata; class Actinopteri; order Salmoniformes; family Salmonidae; genus Oncorhynchus; species Oncorhynchus gorbuscha. The sequence goes on from NC_060193.1 coordinate 50,124,113, forward strand.
ATACATTAATAATTAGTAGATTTTGTCATCTGTTTTAACAAACCTTTTTTATTGTTGTATTTATGTATTGTATGTTGGTTTTCATGTAAGCCCTTTGGGCTTCTAACCACATCTGCACGCCATTTAATATTTCTTTATTCATTTTTTATCTGTATTGTTGTTTATCACTGGTTTTCTTTGGTGCAAATACATGAAGCTATTCTTCAACTAAACCACACTGTCCAGTCTCTGACCTCCTCTCTGTAGGCTGTCTCGTCGGTATTGGTGATCTGACCTACCACAGTCGTGTTGTCAGCAAACTCAATAATGGTGTTGGAGTCGTGAGTGGCCATGGAACCAAAAGGTTGCTGTTTCGAATCCTGAACCAACTTTGTGAAAAACCTGCTGGTGCCCTTGAGCAAGGCACTTAACACTAACTGCTCCAAAAAGTGTCTCTGGATAAGAGCATCTACTGAAATGTAATTCGTTACTGTCTGCAAGCCACAAACTCTGATGTAGTTGGATTTTCTCTTATACTGTGCTTTTGCATGTTTGATGTCTAGTTGGAGTCAAACCACAACTCAGGGTTGGCCCATATTGTACTAGTACAGTAAATGCAACATTTGTCTAATTAGGATAACACAATCCCGGTAACTTACAAAAAATGTACAGTTGAAGTCGGAAGTTTACATACACTTAGGTTGGAGACATTAAAACTCGTTTTTCAAACACTCCACAAATTAACAAACAAACTGTTAACAAACTGTTAACAAACTAAAGTTTTGGCAAGTCGGTTAGGACATCGGCTTTGTGCATGACACACATATGTTTTTCAATAATTGTTTACAGACAGATTATTTCACTTTATAATTCACTGTATCACAACTCCAGTGGGTCAGAAGTTTACAGACATTAAGTTGACTGTGCCTTTTAAACAGCTTAGAAAATTCCAGAAAATAATGTCATGGCTTTAGAAGCTTCTATTGGGCTAATTAACATCATTTGAGTCAATTGGAGGTGTACCTGTGGATGTATTTCAAGGCCTACCTTCAAACTCAGTGCCTCCTTGCTTGACATCATGGGAAAATCAAAAGAAATCAGCCAAGACCCCAGACAAAAATTGTAGACCTCCACAAGTCTGGTTCATCCTTGGGAGCAATTTAAAAATGCCTGAAGGTACCACGTTAATCTGTAAAAACAATATAATGCAAGTATAAACACCTTAGGACCATGCACCCGTCATACAGCTCAAGAATGAGATGCATTCTGTCTCCTAGAGATGAACGTACTTTGGTGTGAAAAGTGCAAATCAATCCCAGAACAACAGCAAAGGACCTTGTGAAGATGCTGGAGGAAACAGGTACAAAGGAAATGAACATTAAATTATCTGGCAACAGCTATAGGTGGACATTCCTGCAGTCAGCATGCCAATTGAACGCTCCCTAAAGTAAAACTAGTCCTATATTGACATAATCTGAAAGGCAAGGAAGAAGCCACTGCTCCAAAACTGCCATAAAAAATGTGAAGCATGGGGGTGGCAGAATCATTTAGTTGGGGTGCTTTACTGCAGGAGGGACTGGTGCACTTCACAAAATAGATGGCATCATGAGGTAGGAAAATTAACTCGATAAAATAAAATGTGGGCAGAACTGAAAAAGTGTGGGTGAGCAAGGAGGCCTACAAACCTGACTCAGCTACACCAGCTGTGTCAGGAGGAATGGGCCAAAATTCACCCAATTTATTGTGGGAAGCTTGTGGAAGGCTACCCAAAATGTTTGACCCAAGTTAAACTATTTAAAGGCAAATCTACCAAATACTAATTGAGTGTATGTAAACTTCTGACCCACTGGGAATGAAATAAATCATTCTCTCTACTATTATTCTGACATTTCACATTCTTAAAATTAAAAGTGTTGATCATAACTGACAGATTTGTACCTTGTCAGCTCGGGGGTTTGAACTCGCAACCTTACGGTTTCTAGTCCAACGCTCTAACCACTAGGCTACGCAGCCTATATTTGCCTAGGTGTATATAAATTTCCAACTTCAACTGTGCACGTTTTCTAGAAATCCCAGTTGGAAGATTCCTGGATTCCCTGGATATTCCCTGGGATTTCTGTAAAACCAGGTCATTTTGGGAATGTAACTGGAATTTTGGAACCCTATGAATCATTTTGACCTTTTAAATCAAATAACATTTGTGTTTTAAAGGTGAGCAGTATACAAATCTCCACAGAATAATGAAGTTAATTTGCATGTCATTGTTTTCTGCAGTGAATTTCCCTGATCATGTTTTAGTAATTTCCTATTCAAATCAAATCAAATCAAATTTTATTTATATATAATAATATATATAATATATATGCCATTTAGCAGACGCTTTTATCCAAAGCGACTTACAGTCATGTGTGCATACATTCTACGTATGGGTGGTCCCGGGGATCGAACCCACTACCCTGGCACCCTGGCGTTACAAGTGCCATGCTCTACCAACTGACACATGGTTAGCAGATGTTAATGCGAGTGTAGCGAAATGCTTGTGCTTCTAGTTCCGACAATGCAGTGATAACCAACAAGTAATCTAACTAACAATTCCAAAACTGCTGTCTTATACACAGTGTAAGGGGATAAGGAATATGTACATAAGGATATATGAATGAGTGATGGTACAGAGCAGCATACAGTAGATGGTATCGAGTACAGTATATACATATGAGATGAGTGTGTAGACAAAGTAAACAAAGTGGCATAGTTAAAGTGGCTAGTGATACATGTATTACATAAGGATGCAGTCGATGATGTAGAGTACAGTATATACATATGCATATGAGATGAATAATGTAGGGTAACATTATATAAGGTAGCATTGTTTAAAGTGGCTAGTGATATATTTACATCATTTCCCATCAATTCCCATTATTAAAATGGCTGGAGTTGGGTCAGTGTCAATGACAGTGTGTTGGCAGCAGCCACTCAATGTTAGTGGTGACTGTTTAACAGTCTGATGGCCTTGAGATAGAAGCTGTTTTTCAGTCTCTCGGTCCCAGCTTTGATGCACCTGTACTGACCTCACCTTCTGGATGATAGCGGGGTGAACAGGCAGTGGTTCGGGTGGTTGATGTCCTTGATGATCTTTATGCCCTTCCTGTAACAACGGGTGGTGTAGGTGTCCTGGAGGGCAGGTAGTTTGCCCCCGGTGATGCGTTGTGCAGTCCTCACTACCCTCTGGAGAGCCTTACGGTTGAGGGCGGAGCAGTTGCCGTACCAGCCGGTGATACAGCCCGCCAGGATGCTCTCGATTGTGCATCTGTAGAAGTTTGTGAGTGCTTTTGGAAACAAGCCAAATTTCTTCAGCCTCCTGAGGTTGAATAGGCGCTGCTGCGCCTTCTTCACAACGCTGTCAGTGTGAGTGGACCAATTCAGTTTGTCTGTGATGTGTATGCCGAGGAACTTAAAACTAGCTACCCTCTCCACTACTGTTCCATCGATGTGGATAGGGGGGAGTTCCCTCTGCTGTTTCCTGAAGTCCACAATCATCTCCTTAGTTTTGTTGACGTTGAGTGTGAGGTTATTTTCCTGACACCACACTCCGAGGGCCCTCACCTCCTCCCTGTAGGCCGTCTCGTCGTTGTTGGTAATCAAGCCTACCACTGTTGTGTCATCCGTAAACTTGATGATTGAGTTGGAGGCGTGCGTGGCCACACAGTCGTGGATGAACAGGGAGTACAGGAGAGGGCTCAGAACGCACCCTTGTGGGGCCCCCGTGTTGAGGATCAGCGGGGAGGAGATGTTGTTGCCTACCCTCACCACCTGGGGGCGGCCCGTCAGGAAGTCCAGTACCCAGTTGCACAGGGCGGGGTCGAGGCCCAGGGTCTCGAGCTTGATGACGAGCTTGGAGGGTACTATGGTGTTGAATGCCGAGCTGTAGTCGATGAACAGCATTCTCACATAGGTATTCCTTTTGTACAGGTGGGTTAGGGCAGTGTGCAGTGTGGTTGAGATTGCATCGTCTGTGGACCTATTTGGGCGGTAAGCAAATTGGAGTGGGTCTAGGGTGTCAGGTAGGGTGGAGGTGATATGGTCCTTGACTAGTCACTCAAAGCACTTCATGATGACGGAAGTGAGTGCTACGGGGCGGTAGTCGTTTAGCTCAGTTACCTTAGCTTTCTTGGGAACAGGAACAATGGTGGCCCTCTTGAAGCATGTGGGAACAGCAGACTGGTATAGGGATTGATTGAATATGTCCGTAAACACACCGGCCAGCTGGTCTGCGCATGCTCTGAGGGCGCGGCTGGGGATGCCGTCTGGGCCTGCAGCCTTGCGAGGGTTAACGCGTTTAAATGTCTTACTCACCTCGGCTGCAGTGAAGGAGAGACCGCATGTTTTTGTTGCAGGCCGTGTCAGGGGCACTGTATTGTCCTCAAAGCGGGCAAAAAAGTTATTTAGTCTGCCTGGGAGCAAGACATCCTGGTCCGTGACTGGGCTGGGTTCCTTCTTGTAGTCCGTGATTGACTGTAGACCCTGCCACATGCCTCTTGTGTCTGAGCCATTGAATTGAGATTCCACTTTGTCTCTGTACTGACTCTTAGCTTGTTTAATAGCCTTGCGGAGGGAATAGCTGCATTGTTTATATTCGGACATGTTACCAGACACCTTGCCCTGATTAAAAGCAGTGGTTCGCGCTTTCAGTTTCATGCGAATGCTGCCATCAATCCACGGTTTCTGGTTAGGGAATGTTTTTATCGTTGCTATGGGAACGACATCTTCGACGCACGTTCTAATGAACTCGCACACCGAATCAGCGTATTCGTCAATATTTCCATCTGACGCAATACGAAACATGTCCCAGTCCACGTGATGGAAGCAGTCTTGGAGTGTAGAGTCAGCTTGTTCTGACCAGCGTTGGACAGACCTCAGCGTGGGAGCCTCTTGTTTTAATTTCTGCCTGTAGGCAGGGATCAGCAAAATGGAGTCGTGGTCAGCTTTTCCGAAAGGGGGGCGGGGCAGGGCCTTATATGCGTCGCGGAAGTTAGAGTAACAATGATCCAAGGTTTTACCACCCCTGATTGCGCAATCGATATGCTGATAAAATTTGTTTTCAGATTAGCTTTGTTTTCAGATTAGCTTTGTTAAAATCCCCAGCTACAATGAATGCAGCCTCCGGATAAATGGTTTCCAGTTTGTAAAGAGTTAAATAAAGTTCGTTCAGAACCATCAATGTGTCTGCTTGGGGGGGGATATATACGGCTGTGATTATAATCGAAGAGAATTCTCTTGGAAGATAATGCGGTTTACATTTGTTTGTGAGGAATTCTAAATCAGGTGAACAGAAGGATTTGAGTTCCTGTATGTTTCCTTCATCACACCATGTCCCGTTAGTCATGAGGCATACGCCCCCGCCACTCTTCTTACCAGAGAGATGTTTGTTTCTGTCGGCGCGATGCGTGGAGAAACCCGTTGGCTGCACCGCCCTGGATAGCGTCTTCCCAGTAAGCCATGTTTCCGTGAAGCAGAGAACGTTGCAGTCTCTGATGTCCCTCTGGAATGCCACCCTTGCTCGGATTTCATCAACCTTGTTGTCGAGAGACTGGACATTGGCAAGAAGAATGCTGGGAAGTGGTGCGCGATGTGCCCGTCTCCGGAGTCCGACCAGAAGACCGCCGCATTTCCCTTTTTTCCGGAGTCGTTTCCTTGGGTCGCTGCATGCGATCCATTCCGTTGTCCTGTTTGTAAGGCAGAACACAGGATCCGCGTCGCGGAAAACATATTCTTGGTCGTACTGATGGTGAGTTGACGCTGATCTTATATTCAGTAGTTCTTCTCGACTGTATGTAATGAAACCTAAGATGACCTGGGGTACTAATGTAAGAAATAACACGTAAAAAAACAAAAAACTGCATAGTTTCCTAGGAACGCGAAGCGAGGCGGCCATCTCAGTCGGCGCCGGAAGCTCTCTGGGGTTTGGTTTTGTAAAAATGATTCATTAGGGTTCTAAAATTTTTCCTCCGACACATTGGTGCGGATGGCTCCCGGGTTGGAAACGCGCTGTGTTAAGAAACAGTGCGGCTTGGTTGGGTTGTGTATTTGATACACTGCAGGGTTTCCTACTTACAAAGCATGTAGAGGTGGTGGCAGGGTAGCCTAGTGTTTAGAGCGTTGGACTAGTAACCAAAAGGTTACAAGTTCAAATCCCCGATCTGTTGTTCTGCCCCTGAACAGGCAGTTAACCCACTGTTCCTAGGCCGTAATTGAAAATAAGAATTTGTTCTTAACTGACTTGACTAGTAAAATATAAATAAAGATGTCTGTAATTTTTTATCATAGGTAAACTTCAACTGTGAGAGACGGAATCTAAAACAAAAATCCATAAAATCACATTGTATGATTTTTAAGTAATTAATTTGCATTTTATTGTATGACATAAGTATTTGATCTTGAAAATAAAAGAGAGCCGCACACTCTAGGAGCTCCGATGCAAAAATGTAATTACCAACGTTTCGACAGCCAAGCTGTCTTCATCCGGGTATAAATATTTGATCACCTACCAACCAGTAAGAATTCCGGCTCTCACAGACCTGTTAGTTTTTCTTTAAGTAAATCCCTCCTGTTCTCCACTCATTACCTGTATTAACTGCACCTGTTTGAACTCGTTACCAGTATAAAAGACACCTGTCCACACACTGAATCAAACAGACTCCAAACTCTCCACAATGGCCAAGACCAGAGAGCTGTGTAAGGACATCAGGGATAAATTGTAGACCTGCACATGGCTAGGATGTGCAAATATTAGAAAATGGAAGAAGTTCAAGATTACGGTCAATCACCCTCGGTCTGGGGCTCTATGAAAGATCTCACCTCATGGGGCATCAATGATCATGAGGAAGTTTGAGGGATCAGCCCAGAACTACAAAGCAGGACCTGATCAATGACCTGAAGAGAGCTGGGACCACAGTCTCAAAGAAAACCATTAGTAACACACTACACCGTCATGGATTAAAATCCAGCAGCGCACGCAAGGTCCCCCTGCTCAAGCCAGCACATGTCCAGGCCCGTCTGAAGTTTGCCAATGACCATCTGGATGATCCAGAGGGGGAAAGGCCATGTGGTCTGATGAGACCAAAAAATTGCTTTTTGGTCTAAACTCCACTCTCCGTGTTTGGAGATGACCTGTCAAACACACCCCTTTAATGGCTGAAAAGGACTCAACAGAATACATTGTATAACATTTTGGAGTATCTTCATCCGCTGTTTTAAGTATTATAATAGTTTTTAAGACCTTTTAACATTTTGATGATCGTTGGTAGTGTGAGTATGTGTGTTGGGGTGTCAGTGTAAGTATGTGTGAGTGGGAAAGGGAAAGGAAATGGTAAAGGGGGTTACCTAGTCAGTTGTACAACTGAATGCCGTCAACTGAAATGTGTCTTCCGCATTTAATCCAGCCACTCTGAATCAGAGAGGTGCGGGGGGCTGTCTTAATCGACATCCACATCTTCGGAGTCAGTGCAAGATAGTTAGTTTAAAAAAAGGGTCAATGCAAGGAGTCTGTGTAGCCATTTGATTAGCTATTTTGGAGCCTTGTTTAGCAGTCTTATAGCTTGAAGGTAGAAACTGTTCACACGTCTTGTTGGTTCCAGACTTGGTGTACTGGTTATTCTTGCCTTGCTGTAGCAGAGAGAATAGTCTATGGCTTGGGTGGCTGGAAACTTTGAATTTGTGTGGGGACTTCCTCTGACACCGCCTGGTATACAGTGCAGTCTGAAAGCATTCAGAGGCCTTGACTTTTTCATATTTTGTTACATTAAAGCCTTATTCTAAAATGGATTAAATGTTTTTCAATCTACACACAATACCTCATAATAACAAAGCAAAAACAGATTGTTAGACATGTTTGCAAATGTAATAAAAATGTAAAACATAAATACCTTATTTACATAAATATTCATGACCCTTTGCAATGAGACTTGACATTGAGGGGAAGGGTACCAGCACAATTCTGCAGCATTATTAAAGGTCCCCAAAAATTCTTAAATGGAAAGGGTTTGGAACCACCAAGACTCTTCCTAGAGCTGGCTGCCCGGCCAAACTGAGAAGTCGTTAGAGAAGGGCCTTGGTCAGGGAGTTGACTATGAACCCGATGTTCACTCTGACAGAGCTCTAGAGTTCCTCTGGGGAGATGGGAGAACCTTCCAGAAGGGCAACCATCTTTACAGTAATCCACCAATCAGGCCTTTATAGTAGAGTGGCCAGACGGAAGCCACTCCTCAGTAAAAGGCACATGACAGCATGCTTGGAGTTTGCCAAAAGGCACCTAAAGGATTCTCAGACCATGAGAAAAAAAGATTCTCTGGTATGATGAATGCAAGATTGAACTCTTTGAGCTGAATGCCAAGTGTCAGGTCTGGAGGTAATCTGGCACCATCCCTACGGTGAATTATGGTGGTGGCAGCATAATGCTGTGGAGATGTTTTTCATTGGCAGGGACTGGGAAACTAATCAGAACTGAGGGAAAGATGAACGGAGCAAAGTACAGAGAGGTCCTTGATGAAAACCTGCTTGATGAAAACCTGCTCCAGAGCGTTCAGGATCTCAGACTGGGGTGAAGTTTCACCTTGGCACATAGCCAAGACAAGGCAGGAGTGGCTTCGGGACAAGTCTCTGAATGTTCTTGAGTGGCAAAGCCAGAGCCTGGATTTGAACCCGACTGAACACTTCTGGAGAGATCTGAAAATAGCTGTGCAGCTACGCTCCCCATCCAACTGACAGAGCTTGAGAGGATCTTCAAAGAAGAATGGTAGAAACTTCCCAAATACATGTGTGCCAAGCTTGTAGTGTCATACCCAAAAAGACTTGAGGCAGTAATCGCTGCCAAAGGTGCTTCAACAAAGTACTGAGTAAAGGGTCGTAATACTCACGTAAATGTGTCATTTCAGATTTTTATTTGGTATAAATTTGCTAAAATTGATAAAAACCTGTTTTTGCTTTGTCATTATGGGGTATTGCGTGTAGACTGATGAGGGGGGGAAACAATGTAATCAATTTTAGAATTAGGCTGCAACGTAACAAAATGTGGAAAAAGTCAAGGGGCCTGAATACTTTACAAATGCACTGTATAGGTCCTGGATGGCAGGGAGCTCGGGAAAGCTACAATTCTCCTCTCAGCCATCACTTCTGGCATGTGTCGTCTTGATTTGAAATTCAAGTACAATCAGACAGAAATATACACAAATGTGTTGTTTATTCTATGACCTACTGTAGGTTTAGATAGGTTTAGATAAGGTAAATATAATCACATCTTGTAATGTACTCCACAAGAAAGAGTATAGGGCTTTATCCCGTATATGTGAAATATACAAAAAAACTACCAAAGCAGAAAACAACACACTGTAAGCTAAAAGCAGAGGCATTTTTTCCGTCAATTAAGTGTCCAAGAGATTAAGCGATAACAGTATCTAAGCCTCATATCAAAGGTGAGCAGATATGGACAGTGCAGTGCACAATTCCATTACACAGCTCTCGTCAAAACAGGGCGAGGGCTTTGAGAAGTTGCTGTTTCCTGGAGAAGCCCTTTGATCTTCTCTTTCCTCTCTCGTTTTTCCGTTCTTTTTTTCTGCGCCTCCACTTCTTCAGGATGTGACTGCGTTCTCTTGTTCAACACCTTAACTACGTCCCTACCTAACAAAAGCAGACTTCACAAGCATTACAAAATCAAATAGGTTCGCTCGCAATCATTAAAGAGAATGAAACTTATTTGACAGGATGAACTGGCAAAAGTAATGGTAAATGAACAGTGAAGTCTAGGAAAAGAGGCATAGGCACATAGATAAGGAAGAAACATGTAATCAGCCAACAGTTAATTGGAAACCAACTAAAAATAATTATTGCTGATGTCTCCAGAGAGTGGTTAACTAACTCCAATCTGAGGCTGATTATTCCTCACAGATGCTTTACTTTGATGTTGCGTGTTGTGAAAATGCTTTCTATTACTTTTTTCTAACGTGAACCATTGTTGTTATGTTTGTCACTGTTTCAAATTGTTGTACAATTATCAATATGAGTGTTTGTTTATTGAATAGCAGTGTAAAATTGATTGAAATGGTGATTGCAGTGACACACACCACTCTTACTAGACAAAGACATAAACGAGCAAATGTTGGACATTTTTGCAGAATGTACTGTTTTATTTTTCCCCTCCAATAATCATGTTTTGAGTGTCTTGAATACACCCTTGGAATGTTGCACATGTTTTTACATTGACAAAGGATCATGATCCTATCAGGTGTCCAACCCAACCCAAACAAATATCTGCATTCATCCGTCATGTTTTAGCCATTGCTCAGATAATATGCTAAGAGGAAGTGCTGGGAGACATAATTTATTCATGTTTACCAGTAATATGTATTAGATGATAATACAATGACTTTTCATTAGATTTATGCGAAGCGCATTGTGCATACATATTTGAGATTGAACTCTGTTTTAAAATAATAATGGAATGTGTATTCCAACAGGGTACAGATTTAAATGACTCACTCTCCAAACAGAGTTGACTAATTATGTAAATGACCTTGCCTGATTTAAATTTAACTCATTCCGACTCATTTCTTGTAGGCATTTTGCTAATTCCCTCTTGAAGTACAATGTGGTATCTATGTTGCTATGGAACTTGGCAAAATTTCACACAACCTGTCCATGAGAAAACGTGTTGAACATTCCAGGAGTAGGCTAATCATTAAAAATGACTGTATGCTTGTAAAATGTGATACCATGAAAGCATAAAGTGATAATAAAATCAAACATTGCCCCTAAAATAAATTAAATTAGGAAACTATGAAAATAATTTGTAAAACAGTGTATTTGGCCGAGACTATGGTATATCCCAAATCTGTTTTGTCTACTACTTAAACTGCATACTTTGAACTTATGTTCCCACAGACTTTTTACTGTTTAGTAAAAACGAATGAAGTAAGCAACAAATATTAGCATAGTAGGTTTATCCTACTGACAATGCTTAATCTAATGTGCAATTGCCGTTGATTCCCGCCATTTGTTCCTTTTGGTACAGCACCTCCCCTCAGCTGACACGTGGTGTATTGAATACTCAGGGAGAAAAAGGTATAGATTCATGCGCAGAGCATGGCAGATGTTTATTAAGCCTTCTCAGAAGGCAGGCAATGGTCAAACACACGTAGGAAGTCAAAAACAAACAATGCCTCACAACCAGACAAACAGAAAGAACTGAGCAAAATAGGGAGCTGACGAGACCAGGTGAGAAACGAACACAGATGAAATCATTGACCAAAAATGAACGACAGGGTTCAAGAACACAAAGAAAAGAACACAAGGTTGACTAAGAAAAGAACAGCAGAACCTTATACGTGAGTCTCAAAAGAAAATGTTCTTCCTCAATACTGTGCAGATAATTCTACTATATGATGTCTACATATTTAATCAAATCCCTGCACTGTATTGTGATGATATGTTAGTATATAGCAGTAGGCATTTTAAGTTTGTAGGTATGGGTGTGGTTGGAGGCGTGTCCAACACACAGCTGTCCAACCCACAGATGCCAATTTTAATTAGGTTGCAGGTCTTTTTTTCTTTGCTACAAATGAGGATTTCAGGCCTCTTTTCACACACATTCCACACTGCTTTGGTGGGGAAAAAAAGACATTGAACAGTTCAGAGCCCTCTGTTTCCATTGGGCATTTTGAATTTCTGTTATTGTTGACTTTATACGTGGGATTGTGTTTTTTTTCCCACTTTAGGTTATACATTTCCTTGGACTTCAATTCAAATATTCAAAGATTCAAACAGGGCAACGTTTTCCGATAGCAATGGAACTTAGGAGTATGAGTGTTTTAACGTTGCATCTTTCCGACAACAGCCGAAGATGTAACGGTTTTACCAAAAACACCACAAAGAGAATTTGATAAGTGTGTTAATACTGATAGAATCAAAAGGCAGCTTTGGTCTCGGATCAACTTTCACCATTTATATCTTACCGTAACATATTATTCTACTATGCGGACAATGGATCAGCTCCTATAGAGATACAGTATTAGCACATACTGTATATACAGGTGAAGTAGGAAGTGTAAATAGAAACAGTTTAGAGACATTAAAACGTATTTTTCAACCACTCCACAAATTTCTTGTTAACAAACTATAGTTTTGGCAAGTCGGTTAGGACATCTAATTTGTGCATGACACAAGTAATGTTTCAAACAATTGTTTACAGACAGATTATTTCACTTATAATTTACTGTATCACAATTCCAGTGGGTCAGAAGTTTACATACACTAAGTTGACTGTGCCTTTAAACCGCTTGGAAAATTCCAGAAAATGATGTCATGACATCATTTGAGTCAATTGGAGGTGTACCTGTGGATGAATTTCAAGGCCAACCTTCAAATTCAGTGCCCCTTTGCTTGACATCATAGATGAATAAATCCGCCAAGACCTCATGAAAAAACTGTAGACCACAAGTCTGGTTCATCCTTGGGAGCAATTTCCAAATGTCTGAAGGTACCACATTCATCTGTACAGAAAATAGTACGCAAGTATAAACACCATGGGACCACGCAGCCATTGTACCGTTCAGGAAGGACATGCGTTCTGTCTCTTAGAATTTAACGTACTTTGGTGTGAAAAGTGCAAATGAATTCCAGAACAACAGCAAAGGACCGTGTGAAGATGCTGGAGGAAACAGGTACAAAAGTATCTATATCCACAGTAAAATGCGTCCTATATCAACAGAACTTGAAAGGCCGATCAACAAGGAAGAAACCACTGCTCCAAAACCACAAAAAAAGCCAGACTACGGTTTGCAACTGAACATGGGGACAAAGATCATAGTTTTTGGAGAAATGTCCTCTGGTCTGATGAAACAAAAAAAAACTGTTTGGACATAATGACCATCGCTATGTTTGGAGGAAAAAGGGGGAGGCTTGCAAGCCGAAGAACACCATCCCAACCATGAAGCACGGGGGTGGCAGCATCATGTTGTGGGGGTCCTTTGCTGCAGGAGGGACTGGTGCACTTCACAAAATAGATGACATCATGAGGAAAGGAAAATTATGTGGATATATTAATGCAACATCTCAAGACATCAGTCAGGAAGTTAAACCTTGGTCACAAATGGGTCTTCCAAATGGACAGTGACCCCAAGCATACTTCCAAAGTTGTGACAAAATGGCTTAAGGACAACAAAGCCAAGTTTATTGGAGTGGCCATCACAAAGCCCTGACCTCAATCCTATAGAACATTTGTGGGCAAAACTGAAAAAGGGTGGGCGAGCAAGGAGGCCTACAAACCTGACTCAGTTACAACTTATTGTGGGAAGCATGTGGAAGGCTACCCGAAACGTTTGACCCAAGTAAAAAAATGTAAAGGCAATGCTACCAAAAACGAATTGAGTGCATGTAAACTTCTGACCCACTGGGAATGTGATGAAAGAAAAAAAAGCTGAAATAAATCATTCTCTCTACTATTAGTCTGACATTTCACATTCTTAAAATAAAGTGGTGATCCTAACTGACTTAAGAGAGGGAAGATTTATAGGATTAAATGTCAGGTATTGTGAAAAACTGAGTTTAATGTATTTGGCTAAGGTGTATGGAAACTTCCGACATTCAACTGTAGCTGCCAATATTGACGTGGTTTATTGTAATGTTTAGCCTAACTTCTAATAATGCATTAAATCATTGATTTGGCACGTCATTGCACACATCTTAGCCTACATATCTTGAAATATATTGAGTCAAAAATGAAAGAGTTGCAACTAGCACAATAGAACTCAATGGAATTAACATGAAATTGACTTCAATATGATTTAAATATGTTGCCTATGTAGCCTAATGTATTTTTTCTCAATGCAGTCATCCTGGTTTATATTTAAAGCATAATTGTATCCTTTGCATGTTTGTAACAAGTTAAATAATATTGTTCCCAGACACTTCTGCCCAAATGTGCAAAGAGTCTGCCGCGTTTAACTTGGACTTCGTTAGCCAATACATAAATCCGGGAGAAACTCCCAGTGCATAAGCATTTGCTTAAAACCTCTCTGGGATAGGGTCTAGTTTCCTGAATTTCCGCCTGACTGACGTGCCCAAAGTAAACTGCCTGTTACTCAGGCCAAGAAGACAGGATATGCATATAATTGGTAGCATTGGATAGAAAACCCTCTGAAGTTTCTAAAACTGTTAAAACCTATAACAGGATTGATATGGCAGGTGAAAATCAGAAGACAAACCAACCAGAATTTTCTTTTGTTTTTAGGTCCCAGGCTCTTATAACAGAAAGCTATGGGTCCTATGTGATTATGGCTCCCAGATTGCAATTCCTATGGCTTCCACTAGATGTCATAATACTTTTTTCACATTTTCAGGCTTGTTTCTTGAAAAACGAGCAAGAATTCTGAGTTTTTGTGAAGAGAGCACCGTAACAATATCCGTCTTTCGGCGATTGAGGAAGAGGACGCGTGCTTACTAATTTTACTTTCCCATTGAACATACTACTTTCCATATGAAATATTATAATTTATTTACATTTTAGGGTACCTGAGGAATAGAAACATTTTTGGACTTGTTTGGATGAAGTTTAGCGGTAGCTAATTGGACTCCTTTGTTTGCAAGTGGATTACTGAAATCAATGACACCAACTAAACTGACTTTTTGGGATATAAAGAATGATTTTATCTAACAAAATGACCATTCATGTTGTAGCTGGCACCCTTGGAATAACAAACAGAGGAAGATCTTCAAAAGTAAGTGATTTACTTAATCGCTATTTGTGATTTTATGAAGCCTGTGCTGGTTGAAAAATATGTTGATGTGGGGCACTGTCCTCAGACAATCGCATGGTATGCTTTCGGTGTAAAGCCTATAGTAAATCGGACAACGCAGTCAGATTAACAAGAATCTAAGCTTTTAAATTATATAAGATACTTGTTTGTTCATAAATGTTGAATATTATGAGTAGTTATTTGAATTGCGCTCCCTTCAATTTTACCAGATGTTGTTGACTGGTGTCCCGCTAGCGGGACGCCTATCACAAAGAATATTTATTTTTAAGGGTTTGCCAATAGCATGAAACAAATTTGCCTAAACCATAATCTTGGAAGAAATAAAAGATTGGGGAATTTGGTCTGGGCAAAAAATCATATGGCTCAACATAAGCAGCAAAAAATGATGCAATCATTAACAAATTAATAGACTTGTCATAACCAACCGTCCTAAGAGAAAAACTACAATATAATTTAAAACCTCACTTTGCATTCATAACCAAGAGGGAAGATGGTAATTACCAGTTGGGAAGTTGCATGCATTCTCATGATTTGAACTAGTTGAGAAACGCAAATTGGCTAAGCTGTAACAACCATACTAAAAGTATAGCTATCAGGCTTGTAAACACATTAGAGTGTGGATCTTCCGAGTAATGATTTGGCAGTAACGGGTGGGTTTCTGAAAGAAAGGCTGCGTAGTATCACATATTCATAGATTGATTTTTATAAAATAATGTTTTGTTTTTACACTAACTGCTATTTTCGAGGTAATTTCCTTAGTAGGTAACATCAGAGTTCAGCATGTGTGAGAAGTCAGAACTCGTGGTGTTTTCAAGACAACTCAAACTCTGAAATGTTTTACTTGAAAACTCGGAGAACGATGAGCTCTGAGTTTCCCACTTCCAAAGTGTCAGAATCAATCAGCATGAAGGTTTCGAGTTGTTTTGAAAATAACATCTGGGATGAAAGACAATCTTCTCTGCAAGTAATTACGAGTTGGAGGGTCTTTTAAATGGATTTTTCCCAGTCATGTGGTAAATACAACCTTCCCACTTGGCTATGGACACAGCATCAGTCATCCCTCAGTCATGGTCCACAGGAGCATCTTTACATCTCAGAGCTGTTTCCCAAAACCATCATTACTTGAAAACACTACTTACTGCCTCAGACCACTCCTAGAAAGGCTAAGTGGGTTGTTAGATATTTTGCCCTTCCACGTCAGTTTATACACAGAAGATCTCCGCTAAACATAGAATCAATATGTTGATATGTCTCTCTGTGACCACTGATAATGTTGTAAGGAGGATGACTACAAACACAAAGACGCCAATGTCTTTGCAATTGTAACCTCGCCCACAGGCACACAGCACATATAAGCCTGGGATATCAACCACTCAAAGATGGCCTAAGTGGGAGTGATCCTAGAATTCTGTGGATGTCACCTACTGAGTAAAATGTTTGTCATTTAATTTTAGCAAATCATACGGCATGGCTCTGTGCTTGTGGTTTGATAGTGTATGAGGGAGGGTTAGTGGGAAGGTGTTGTGGGAGATAACTGGTTGGTAGATTAACAGAGAGGTTCAATAGTCTTCCAATGAAGAAAATAATGAGACCAACAAAATGAATTGTGTTTCTTAACTTCAATTTAAATTGTTTTGAAGTGCAGTGCAATGCTTTTACCCTTAGTGTGAAGAAGGAAATGTCTCTAGCACCCTTCAGCTACACGTAAAAAGCACCCCAGATGCAGAATCACCTTTGATTGGTGGTGAACAATTTGCTGCAAATCACTCTGAATGGCGAACATCAAAGAGGAAGAAATATGTGGTGTCGAGGTGAAAAAGTAACTGTAACTGTAAAAGTAACTTAACATTTCAAATGTGATTGTGTGACTCATCCAAACTTATATAGTTTTCAGAGCCAATGTTATTTAAGCCAAAACAAAATGGCCACCCACTGCAATTCTTTCTCTGAGTTGAACATTGTGCTTGTGGGGAAAGCATTCTCACTTCCTGGTATCATTGTACATTAATGTTACGTTAAGGTAATTTCCATTTCCTCTGGCCTTCCAGGCAGAGATGCAAAGAAAAAGCCATATCTCAGACTGGCCAATAAAAATAAAAGATCAAGAACACAAAACACAGACACTGGACAGAGGAACTATGCCTAGAAGGCCAGCATGCCGGAGTCACCTCTGAGACGGGTGTTTTGCGGTTACTATTTGAGGACTTGTTGAGGACAGTTTAGGAGTCTGTTTCTCAAACTAGACACTCCAATTGTATTTGTCCTCTTGCTCAGTTGTGCACCGGGGCCTCCGACTCCTCTTTCTATTCTGGTTAGTGCCAGTTTGCGCTGTTCTGTGAAGGGAGTAGTACACAGGGTTGTACGAGATGGTCAGTTTATTGGCAATTTCTCGCATGGAATAGCCTTCAATTCTCAGAACAAGAATAGACTGAAGAGTTTCCGAAGAAAGATATGTGTTTCTGGACATTTTGAGCCTGTAACCGAACCGACAAACGCTGATTAAATTTTTTCTAAATTTGACCTTTATTTAACCAGGCAAGTCAGTTAAGAACACAATCTTATTTTCAATGACAGCCTGGGAACAGTGGGTTAACTGCCTGTTCAGGGGCAGAACAACAGATTTGTACCTTGTCAGCTCGGGGGTTAGAACTCGCAACCTTCCGGTTACTAGTCCAACGCTCTAACCACTAGGCTACCCTGATGCTCGAGACACTCAACTAGTTTAAAGAAGACCTGTTTTATTGCTTCTTTAATCAGAACAACAGTTTTTAGCTGAGCTAACATATTTGCAGAAGAGTTTTCTAATCAATTAGCCTTTTAGAATGATAAACTTTGATTAGTTAACACAACGTGCCATTGGAACACAGGAGTGATGGTTGCTGATAATGGGCAACTGTATGCCTATGTATATGACTTCCGGCGCCGACAGAGATGGCCGCCTCGCTTCGCGTTCCTAGGAAACTATGCAGTTTCTTTTTTTTTTACGTGTTATTTCTTACATTGGTACCCCAGGTCATCTTAGGTTTCATTACATACAGTCGAGAAGAACTACTGAACATAAGAGCAGCGTCAACTCACCATCAGTACGACCAAGAATATGACTTTCGCGAAGCGGACCCTGTGTTCTGCCTTTCACCCAGGACAACGGAATGGATCCCAACGACTTCGAAAAGGGGGAAAACGAAGCGGTCTTCTGGTCAGACTCCGGAGATGGGCAGATCGTGCACCACTCCCTAGCATTGTCCTCGCCAATGTCCAGTCTCTTGACAACAAGGTTGATGAAATCCGAGCAAGGGTAGCATTCCAGAGGGACATCAGAGACTAACGTTCTTTGCTTCACGGAAACATGGCTGACTGGAGAGACGCTATCGGAGACGGTGCAGCCAGCTGGTTTCTCCACGCATCGCGCCGACAGAAACAACCATCTTTCTGGTAAGAAGAGGGGCGGGGGCGTATGCTTTATGGTTAACGTGACGTGGTGTGGCCAAAACAACATACAGGATCTCAAGTCCTTTTGTTCACCTGATTTAGAATTCCTCACAATCAAATGTAGACCGCATTATCTACCAAGGGAATTCTCTTCGATTATAATCACAGCCGTATATATTCCCCACCAAGCAGACACATCGATGGCTCTGAACGAACTTTATTTGATTCTTTGCAAACTGGAATCCATATATCCGGAGGCTGCATTCATTGTAGCTGGGGATTTTAACAAGACTAATCTGAAAACAAGACTCCCTAAAATTTATCAGCATATCGATTGCGCAACCAGGGCTGGAAAAACCTTGGATCATTGCTATTCCAACTTCCGCGACGTATATAAGGCCCTGCCCCGCCCTCCTTTCGGAAAAGCTGACCACGACTCCATTTTGTTGATCCCTGCCTACAGACAGAAACTAAAACAAGAAGCTCCCGCGCTGAGGTCTGGTCAATGCTGGTCCAACCAATAGGATTTCACACTCCAAGACTGCTTCCATCACGTGGACTGGGATATGTTCCGTATTGCGTCAGACGACAACATTGACGAATACGCTGATTCGGTGTGCGAGTTCATTAGAACGTGCGTTGAAGATGTCGTTCCCATAGCAACGATTAAAACATTCCCAAACCAGAAACTGTGGATTGATGGCAGCATTCGCGTGAAACTGAAAGCGCAAACCACTGCTTTTAATCAGGGCAAGGTGACTGGAAACATGACCGAATACAAACAGTGTAACTATTCCCTCGCAAGGCAATCAAACAAGCTAAGCGTCAGTATAGAGACAAAGTAGAATCTCAATTCAACGGCTCAGACACGAGGTATGTGGCAGGGTCTACAGTCAATCACGGATTACAAAAAGAAAACCAGCACCGTCACGGACCAGGATGTCTTGCTCCCAGGCAGACTAAATAACTTTTTTGCCTGCTTTGAGGACAATACAGTGCCACTGACACTGCCCGCAACTAAAACATGTGGACTCTCCTTCACTGCAGCCGACGTGAGGAAAACATTTAAACGTGTCAACCCTCGCAAGGCTGCAGGCCCAGACGGCATCCCCAGCCGTGCCCTCAGAGAATGCTCAGACCAGCTGGCTGGTGTATTTACGGACATATTCAATCAATCCCTATCCCAGTCTGTTGTTCCCACATGCTTCAAGAGGGCCATATATGTAAAATATATGTAAAATATATCACTAGCCACTTTAAACAATGCTACCTAATATAATGTTTACAGACCCTACATTATTCATCTCATATGTATACATATATACTGTACTCTATATCATCTACTGCATCCTTATGTAATACATGTATCACTAGCCACTTTAACTATGCCACTTTGTTTACATACTCATCTCATATGTATATACTGCAATCAATACCATCTACTGTATCTTGCCTATGCCGCTCTGTACCATCACTCATTCATATATCTTTATGTACATATTCTTTATCCCCTTACACTTGTGTCTATAAGGTAGTAGTTTTGGAATTGTTAGCTTGATTACTTGTTGGTTATTACTGCATTGTCGGAACTAGAAGCACAAGCATTTCGCTACACTCGCACTAACATCTGCTAACCATGTGTATGTGACAAATGAAATTTGATTTGATTTGATATATTCCGTAAAAAAATCTGCCTTTTCCAGCTACAATAGTTGTTTACAACATTAACAATGTCAACACTGTATTTCTGATCAATCTTATGTTATTTAAATGGACAAAAAATTAGCTTTTCTTTCAAAAACAAGGACATTTCTAGGTGACCCCAAACCTTAAACGGTAGTGTACATTTTGTTTACCAGATCAGTAACAGAATTTCTGAAACATCGTTAACAGAATTTCTGCAGTTGAATTGTCTACAATGGGAAATCATAGTAGTCGAAAAACACAGTTGGATCCACAAGATTGGACAGTACAGCACAGTATAGTTCAGTACAGCACAATAGAGTACAGTACTGTAGTGTAGATTAGAGCACTACAGTTGAACTACACTGTACTCTACTGTCATGTGTTGTACTGTACTTTACTCTACTGTACGCTACTGAGCTCTACTGTGCTGTACTTTTAATTTTGTATTTAACCAGGTAAGATGACTAAGAACACATTCTCATTTACAGCAATGACCCTGGGCACTACTTTGATGTCCAAACTTGTAAAACCATAGTCGTCTATGATTGGTTCAGATTTGATCTGGACCCAAATATGTAAAGGAGGATATAGCATTAAAATATATTATTTCTACCTATTTAGGATACATCACCATGAAGAAAAGTACATTCATATCCATAATTATGCATTTCTGTGTAGTACAGATCAAGGACCCATGATGACATTTCGTAACTGCAATTCCGTTACCAGGTGTAAATCCATTTCACTTACTAAGTCAATATGTCATGTCTTACACCCCATTCTTCTGCGGACATCATTGAGTCTTAATTCGGAGCAGATATTTAAGAGTTTTTGGAAAGTGTGGACACCATAAACAGATGAAAATTTTACTGGAATTCTGTAACCAAAGTTTGCACCTGTATAGTCCTTCCGGTGAATGTGTTTTTGTCCAATGTTCAGTGGAAATTGTTAACAGTCATTATTGTGTACAGAGTTGGATGGTTTATTAAACTTCTAAATCAATGTTTTTTGTATGGTGGACATTTTAAATGAAAAACCTGCATCTTAGTGCAATTCCATTTTCGTGATATTGCCATCATCCCTTTTAGTAATTAGCTAAATTATGCGTATCAACATTATTGCTCATAATTTGACCATTTATTATATTACAGCAACTTGTATCAATTTCTGGCGGTAAATTAGATATACAATTGAAGGAAACAGGTGGTATTTCTTGAATTTATGGGAAAGTCATATTTTCATTGGTGAGCATGCCTCAAGGACATTGTGCTTCCCTTGTGTGCACAGACATAAACTCACATACATACAGGCTGGTAGGTCTACTGTTCTTATATTCAAGGCTCCCACATAAAACAGAAGAGATGTG
The DNA here is from genome assembly GCF_021184085.1 of Oncorhynchus gorbuscha. Taxonomy (NCBI): domain Eukaryota; kingdom Metazoa; phylum Chordata; class Actinopteri; order Salmoniformes; family Salmonidae; genus Oncorhynchus; species Oncorhynchus gorbuscha. The sequence continues at coordinate 50,145,377 of NC_060193.1, forward strand.
TTTCAGAGTAGACCGGTTCCATTTCTATTGCATCAATATTGCTTTTGAACTATTCTTTGTTAGTCGCAGGCACACCTAGCAATACGTCAAGGAATGCACATGCTTGGAATGCACATCATAATTAACAGCAAATATCTGTTTTGAGGCACTCAAACAGCTCACAGAGCAAGTACGTCTGCTGTGTTGGAGTGCAGGATTTCACTTTAGAAGAGTGCTACCAAGTGTGACGCTGTCCCTTTGTTTGGACTTGACATTTGCGTGAACTCAATGGTAAACGCTTCGCTGCCTTATTCAGGAATTATTTTGTGCATGTTAATGACTGACCTTAAATGGCTGACCATAAAGAACAAGGCCTCTCAAACTCACCCCACTTGAGAAGCTGAAGGACGACCACTCTATGTTTCTACACTAAGGTTGAAGTAGTACTGACGTTGTGAGCTGTGTAGATTCCTATATGTATTCAGGTGCACCAGGTGACATTTTTCTTATTAGGGCACAAGCTATGAAGGTTTCACAGCTTTCAGATTTTGTGCGCTGTTTTCAACATGGTGAACATTTAAAAGACACAATTTCAGTGTGTAGGTTCATGTTCATTTTAAACACAAAATTTTTATGTGTTTAACATGGTTCCAACCAGCAGCTTTGAACTTAAATATTGAACTTTCATTCATGGTGGTGCTTTCACTTTCATTGAATTGTTCCACTCAGGATTTCTATTTCTTTTCAAATTCAACTTCAACATTGACCCATTTTAATGCACACTATGAGGACATGCCATGTTGAGAATACGTTTGGGGAAAGTGCAGACAGAGGCTGAATCCCAAATCACCCCCGTCCCCTCGCCCTTCAATGTCCGCCTACACGCAAATGCAGTCACCACATACACAAGTGTCCCAAAGAGAAGGGAGTGAAAATGATGGAGGGTGTAGGGGCTAAATAAACCCTCCAATAGCCATTTCGACTGAGTCAGCTAGACTGCCGGCTTCAGAGCGAGTTGGTATTCCATAACGCACCGCGTTATTTTACACAAAAGATTGGAACTGGGTGCCTAGTTATGAGCCATTTGTTTGTGTCTGATTTCGAGAATTGACGCATGTAACATTTGAAATACCTCTGACGTGTTTAACTGTTACTGAGGCTTCTATCTTCTATCTTGTAAAACAACAGGGGAAATGTTGTCATTAAAATCCCATGCTCGTTTTCATTATTTAAATGTGGAACATGAATTGTATCATTCAAGTCATGAGGGTGTCCCGAAGTTGATGGGTTTATTTTATCCCCTTGCCACGCCACTCATGAAGTAACCCTCTGAGTTTCGACAGCAACACGTGACAACGGAGGTGCTTCCGAGTTAGCCGGTAGGGCTGAGAGATTGGATTGGGATTCACCAAAACTGACGTCATTATGTTTTTATTCAGTTTACTGAATACATGAATATACAGTATACCCGAGAACAGTAGTACTGGAGATTCAAATAAATCATCTGCATCCAGGGGAGATATGCAAAGACCTGCTTTGTTAATATTGCAGGCCAGCACTTCCCCTAGAAACACATAGTAATGGATGGGCATAAACATGCTAGTAGTACCATAAATCATGAATGCAACCAAGCACACTGGGAGGGGAACAAAATGGCTGCCATGAAAAATGGAGGACCACAAGGTGAGCATAGAGAATGATAGAGGCCTCTGGTTGCCAAAAGGCCGTTTTAGCATGGGCAGTGCCATTAAGGGCTTCCACCATTTTAATGTAGTCAACTGGGTGTGAATTCAAACTTCAGAGACATTATAATGGGAACTACATGGGGATGCTTTCTCTACGGTTGAGACAGAACCCTTTAGGACCAATGTGTTATGAAATGTAAGTTGTCAAATGAATTAAAATGGGTTATTAATTGTACAAATACTATATTTCATTATACTTTTTATGTTATTATTTGGTGAATGAAGTCAGACACACAGTAATGGGGAATACAATACAACACAATGATACAACATGCATGATTTATTTGGATATGTCCTTTTTTTACCCAGATGTCAACATAGTATATGCTGCTGCTTGTCCTGACATCTGCTTCTTTCTGTAAGCTGCACATTCACATTCATTAAGCAACTCAATGTTTCTTAATAACTAATATTTAAAGTGGAAAAGAATAGAGGGAAATCCCTATTACCTGAAAAATGTATGAAATGGTTGTCACGTTCTGACCTTAGTTCTGTTATTATATCTTTGTTTTAGTATGGTCAGGGTGTGAGTTGGGTGGGCAGTCTATGTTTGTTTTTCTATGTTGGTTTTAGATTTCGGCCTAGTATGGTTCTCAATCAGAGGCAGCTGTCAATTGTTGTCCCTGATTGAGAATCATACTTTGGTAGCCTGGGTTTCACTTTTGGGTTGTGGGTGTTTGTCTTCCGTGTTAGTACCACACAGAACTGTTTCGCTCATTTCACGTTTATTGTTTTGTGTTTCGTAGTGTTCAGTTTATGTATTAAAATATACATTATGGACACTTACCACGCTGAAAATTGGTTCTCCGATCCTTCTCGCTACTCCTCCTCAGAGGAGGAGGACGAGGTTCGTTACAATGGTTGTTGTCATTTCCATCCTTAAAATATTTCCAATACTAGTCTTTTGCGAGAATCTTTGACATTATCACATAAAAAAATCTAATGACATACTTCTACCTAAAACTACACATATTTCATGCATGTATGTTTCATATAATTCACTTTTGCATGCAATTTTCAAGAAATGTATTTTGATTGAATACCAGCCTAAGTTGGTGTGCCACTTCATTTCCACACTTCCTAATCTATCCACAGCACCCCCCCAAAAGGAAATGTATTAATGGTCACAATAAGGATTTAATTTACTTAGTGGCATGTCTAGGGTTTAAAATTGCTACTGTGGTAAAGCCAGTGTCAGTGTCTAGCCTCTCTCTGAAGCAATAGTGGGAATTCTGTCAGGGAAGTGGAACTAATGCTTTTATCTGGCACTGTTTGTTTCTGGTACAGCGGTTAAGTCAATATTGCTTTGTAGCACAGGTACCCAAAGACAGGGCTGTTCAGGTTGGCTTTGATAGTGACTCTTTCCTGTGGCCTGCCATTCCACTCAACACTAACCTTCCTGGCACACAACTCAGTCTACCGTTGAATAAGAGAAGGTAGGGAGGGTAGCTGGGCATTCGCACACTGCCGCATGCCTTTTTCCACCCTCTCCTTTCAGTTTCTCATTCAGCTAAGGCAGAATAGCTTGTTATCAGTGTGGCCATGCGTCCAGACATGGCGCCTGCTCCCAGTCTGTTCTCTGTTAAAAGGTTTTATGGACTTTTCAAGAAGTCGGTCTCTTACTTTCTCTGTCTGCATCTCTCTCTCATAAGGAGCTCTTGAGTTATTGTACCCCCCTCTCTCTCTCTCTCTCTCTCTCTCTCTCTCTCTCTCTCTCTCTCTCTCTCTTTCTCTGGCATAAGGAGCTCTTGAGTTATTACAAGTGTTTAATCTTAGTGGGTAGAAACAGGAAGTACAACTTCAAAGATGTGAACAGACAAACTTGGATTGTTATACAGTCCCACAGTATACCGACGTTTATGATTAATATTGTTGGGCGTACCTGACTTCATCCATCAACCACCTGACTTCATCCATCAACCACCAGAAGAGGTTCTAAGTGTTGTTTGTCTTTCTCCATGTCAGGAAGTACAAAATAAGATATCAGTGAGTTATGAATTAATGCGGATCCATTACAGATCATTAGTCACTGATGAGAAATCGCAAGACTATTTTCAGTGTGAGTGGGCAGACTGGTTGTCTGTGAGGTGAATTAAGTGGAACTGAATTAACAACTGCAGTAAAACGTTTAATATCCTCACTGATGGGTGGAAAGACTTAAAGGACTGATGTAAGCAGTGAAAATGCAATCAAAACAGCTCCAGAGCCTTGGATGGAGCGCTATCTATACAGGGTGGCTCTGAATGGCTCCATGTGAACGCAAGACCATCGTGCTTGCAGGGTAATAATATCAACAAATCCCTGAAAGAGGGCATATAGATCCGAAGGGAACGCAACTGTGGATGTTATTTTTTTGCCTGTGTTTTTACCCTTCATAATGAGAGTTAAGAGTCATTTTGGATGGACTTTCCGCTTCATTCAAAAACAATCAAAGCTTAAACGTACCAAGTTGTGAACTGCTTTTGATTTGCTCCAAATGTCAACGTACAAAATTACCTTACAAAATGAACCAGGATAAAGAAGTATACGAAATGTGTTACGGTATGTGCAACAAATATCTACACCACTTCAAATATCAACGAGTTTGATGTAATGACATTGCTTTGAGAGCTGTTCTGTTATTTAGCACTTTGTGAACATTATCTTACGGCCAAGATTCCTTCAGGTGGCTCAAAATATTGTCAATAAAACATAGGTCTTTCTATAGTGTGTCTATAGATATATCAAAGCAGCCATGCATAATGACCATACCTGAGGCCATCATGGGAACTCCCTTGTCAATAATTGCCTTGCATTGGCAGTATCTTAAGCCCTGACAGTGGTCCAAATACCAACTGATAAATCCAGCCGATAAGAGGCCATTTCTCTTCAGGGCACCCATTATAATACCATATTGCAGGCTGAGTCGGTGGCTAGTCCTATTCCTACTCAGAGCCATGAGAGCCCATGTCCAGTGTCGAATACTACTCACGTTTTAATTATGTGGCGCTGGAGTGGACTGCAAACCGATTATTCCCCTCTTCATTTTGGGCATAATCCACACTAGGGGGAAGACAATGCCAACAAACAAATTGTCTCCCGTTCTTGCAAATCAAGTGGAAAGACTGAAACTGATTGGGATTGAAATGTTATTTTTTGGCTAGACTGGAATTGCTATAAGGCTTTGTAGCTGTCGGTCATACAAGTTACTCCACACATGCTTACTGGTACATGTAGTCATGTTTTATATACACTGTAGTCATGTTTTATATACACTGTAGATAAGCTGTAACTGGGCAGTCTATTTCTGGTCTATTTCTGGTTGCCTGTCTGGAGTTATATATCCACACATATAGCACATGTGGTAGTACTACATACAGTAGTTCATCATACCCTTCCGCTAACACCTAAGTATCTCTGCATTCAGTGGTCCATCAACAGCATACTGTGGAAAGATATTGAATGTCTTGACTGTGATGTAAGATGACTCACCTAGAGATTGTATGACTGAGGCCTTACCTGTGGCCCACCCGAGGTTTCAACTTTTTTCCATTTACTGTGATATTTGTGCTATGCGCAAGGTTGCGGATTCTACATCTTGAAATTAATGGATTGTGTTCTTTAGAAGGATTCACCAAAACACATTTTTCACGTTTGATTTTTCTTAGCTGGTCACGAGGCACTTTCACTGTCCTTATGCCCATTGTCAAACCAACCTTTTCCTTTGCTTAGTCAGCTTCCCTTCCACGTCTCCATTTCCTGGTTGCCACTGATCTGAAAGTTCTAGATTGGCCAAAGCAAAGTGGGATCTGTAATACCACCAATTTCAAATGAGTGTTCACCAGGGTGAAGAGACAGCCAATCAAAGACAAGTTAAAGTGAAGGTCACTGTCTTCTAGTGACTTTGCGTCTTCCTCACCTACAAAGTGTTTCAACCTAGACCTTTGGTATATGCAAGGTACATGAGATGAGAAATGATTAGGTCTGTGATGGCGGTTAATTGGTGGAATGGCTTCAGTCTCGCTCATGAAGACCTAATGAAAGCAAGTAATGATCCGGTGGCATTTCAATTCCCTCTCTGCATTAAACTGAGCGTCTATCATGAACTCCACAGGCCTTTTTTTGGAGACTTGTTTGATGCTTCCTCAACCTGATGCTACTCTTAATGTCACTTTAGTACATTGATTAACAGTTGTGCTGAATTCCTTAAAGAGCCACTGAACACGCCAATTGGCAAGTGTGTTTCTCTATTGCTCATTAGAAAAACAGATTTCAGTCTTGGAGGTGTGTTTCCTGACCGATTCCATGTTTGGTTAATGATGTTTGACCTATTTCGCTTCATCAAAATCCCCAGAATTAATCAAAGATAACTCAAGAAATGTGTAATAAATACTGAAGGTTTTGCAAAGGATGTTTTAGTTGCACAATTTGTCTTTTAAGGTTTTTGATCCAGTATATCTCAAGTTAAGTGTGTGACGTGTTGTTTTATGTAAACCTAACTGGGCAGGTCTGTCTCACTGTCTATGCTATTGGGTAGAGAGGAATCACTGCAGCGGTTCACCCCATTTAGTGGGCAAATGAACATCATCAAACCAAAATCCAACCTTTAATTACCCGTTGTGATGCATGGATGTTCCAAACTCCGTTTTAGACGACATTGACTTTATCACCAAATTTCTCCTATGTACACTTTGTAGTCAATTTTGACACTAGAATAAATGATTCTGACTCATATCGATGCCACATAGGCTATTTGCGTGTGACGACTGATCCAAATAATACGTTGGCCATATTATGCATTTGCATATCCCTTCTACTGTGTCAGCAAATAACCAATATTTTGTATTTATTTAACTAGGAAAGCCCGTTAAGAACAAATTCTTATTTATGACGGGCTAGGAATAGTGGGTTAACTGCCTTGTTCAGGGGCAGAACACCACATTTCTTGATCTTGTTAGCTCTGGGATTTGATCTAGCAACCCTTGTGGTTACTCGTCCAACGTTCTAACCACTAGGCTACCTGCCACCCCAATATATATTTTTTAACACAAATGTTACAAGCTATCCTCTACTCTCCACCTCAGCTCATCACCATCTCAGTGCACGAGGTCAGATTTATGGTCAGATTTGCCAAAGGGAGGGTGAGGGAGAGCTTTGTATGTGTCTCTGTGTATGGAGTAAAGGTTGTCTAGAGTTTTTTTCCCCTATGGTTGCACATTTAACATGCTGGTAGAATTGAGGTAAAACAGATTGAAGTTTCCCTGCATTAAAGTCCCCAGCCACAAGGAGTGCCACTTCTGGGTGGGCGTTTTCCTGTTTTCTTATGGCAGTATTCAGCTCATTGAGTGCAGTCTTAGTGCCAGCATTGGTTTGTGGTGCTCTAAATAGACGGCTACGAAGAATGTAGATGAAAACTCTCTAGGTAGATAGTGTGGTCTACAGCTTAATCCCACCCTAGAAGTGTACAAAAGCTAGGATGACTTACAGTTGCATATCACCACAACCCATAGGATAACATTTTGTAACTGTTATTTTAGAATTGGAACATGGCAGGCAAATGCTCTCAATCTTTTACGTGATGTATCTTTAAATTGAACTGGGCAGGATATATAGCACAGGATCAAGCAAGAACGCTTTCATATTAGTTCTGAGAACATTTCACAACGGTGTTTCAGCTGTGCTGTCTTGTATCACAAAACAGTATGATAAATGTTCCATGAGTGTTGCAATGTTGACCTTTATTGGTTGGAGTGGAGAAAGGTACCAGCCAAGTATCCAAGACATTTTCCTTTACCCCCGTCTTGCACCAATCGTTTTCAACAGTGCTTGTTGAATGACACGAGGAGGCAGTCACCATGCTATTAAGGTTTGCCCATTCTCAGCCTATATCTATAAGTGTCACAGTGGATTCCCATCAGACACCTGTCATGCCATATCAAGTCTACGTTCAGTCAGAGCAGGTAATACAACAGTCATGTTTACCTGTAATACCAGTAACATACAGCCAGATCAGCTCTCAGTGGCTAATATTATAGAGGTAGAATCAATGGACATGGCAGTACTTATCTATAATTCTCCCAGGTGTTGGCTTTTGTTGAACTTTTCTGGAATTGTGTCTCTTGTGGATGTTTGTTAGTGAGAACTGTGGCCTTAACTGTGCTTTGTGTTCACTCCGTGGCTCACTATGGAAATGGAAACACTGTCACCAGAGTTGGAAAGGTTAATCTTCACAGACAGAGTGGGCAGAAGATGGACGTTTGGGGTTTACCGGCTGCTATTTGTCACACTAAGCCTTGCTTTAGACAAGGCAACTGGACGCGTTGATCCAGTTAAATTAACTGTCAACATAAATGTAGCAGTGGGGGAAAAATAAGCATCCCCAAAAAGGGTTCCTATTGGAGGGGGAAGGTCAAAACTGTAGCACAGGAGGGAGGAGAGTCAACTCGCAACGATGATCTGTGTGAAACAACCCCTCAAGGGATACAACCCTGAAGAACTTGACCTCAAGCCCCCAGGGATTTACTTAGGTCTTGTATTCCAAGCCGCCATATACAGTAAGGAGCGTATTTGGAGCAGCAACCATTCCAGTCAGCACACCGACCGGGACGTGTGGTTAATTTCACAGAAACAATATGTCAGACTGAATGCTTACAAACATTTCAAACAGATGGTCGAGCTGGCAGGCCATATTTTCATATAGAAAAAAAAGTTGGCCGAATAATATCTTAGCACATTTCCACTGCGGCAGGAGCGGCTCTCATTCATCACATTATGAAGGGAGAAAACAGAAGAATGTTTCCGCTGGATATAAAAACAGACAGGAAAGCAATCCTCATGCCTGTAAATGAGCTGTAATGCAGTGTAAGAAACAGGTGTGTCACCATCTAAATCAACTGTAATTGGATGTGCAGTGGTCTAGAGGGCTTAGACATTTTCCTTTTTTATTTGAGTTATGTTCGACTTAAGTATAAGGTATAAGGGATATTTTAGGGGGATAATATTCCTGGTCTAACTTTTGAGGTGAGCAGGGGGTGAAGGACATAAACTCTGCTGAAAATAATTACACATTTTCAATCCATCCAGAACATTTTAGCTCATAGGATTATATTAGTTAAAACATTTTACAATGATCGATCATACTTACAATGACCATAATTCATACAAATGTGGTGGTAATGCGTTTATTTGTAAAACAGATTTCAGCAATTGACATTAGAGAGTTTATTAGTCACATGTACAGGGTTCAGTGGAACTCCAACAATGCAGGAAAAAGTGATAATAAAACATACAAATATAATACAAATAGATTTGTACCTTGTCAGCTCGGGGGTTTAAACTTGCAACCTTCCGGTTCCTAGTCCAACGCTCTAACCACTAGGCTACCCTGCCGCCCCACGGTGTCCATGTGGTTTGACCACTTCGTCTCTTCTGAGATGTGTACGCCGAGGAACTTGATGCTTTTGACCGTCTCCACGGCAGTCAGGAAGTCCAGGACACAGTTGCAGAAGGAGGACTTCAGTCCCAGGACCGTGTGCTTTGGGATATTTATCAATGGAACCTTGCCTATGGAACATCTCTTGGTAGCATCCACTCTGAGTACAAATATAGAGGGAAATATATGTTTTTTAGACACAACCATTTTCACATCAATGAACGTTTTCACAAATTGAAAATGTCTCTGACAACGCCTCCCCATATTGTGAACATCAATCCTCAGAGGCAGTGTTATTGTTTTCACATCTAATAGTATAATACCAAACCACATTTGATTTTCTACTATTAGAACTGGTCAGAGAGCATGTTTTGGAGGTGGAGCCGTTAGACGTGGATGACAGCAAAGTAATCTTGGGGGAACTCATGGCTTTAATCTCTTAGAAACAGTATGCTCAGAGAAGACAAGTACAGTTAATTAAAGTCATATACAGTACACAGTTTAGCAGGTGAAAGACTAAGCTACCTTTATTGGGGATATGCATGATAGTTTTTCTTCTTGCTCTGTTTCAACACAGTAAATCTTGTGAAATCATAAATCAATGACTGGTCTATCTAGTGTCTGGAAGACTTTGTAGCCTAGATTCCATGTGTAGTCTTTTGGATTTGAGTTCTGTCGCTCCTTTCGACTCCTGCACCCCTGTTCCACGAGGAGTGTTGGGATCCAGCAGCTTCACCTCTCCATCTGTCCAGCTCGCATGGACCGCACCAATGTCTCCCTGATTAAAAAAGAAGGTGGGGGTGGTTGCCGTTATATTGTAGGCCTGAGCCTTTTGTGCTGAGCCTTTTGTGGGCAGAAACTCATGGATATGCGTATGCCGGACATACACTGAGTGTATAAAACATTAACAACACCTGCTCTTTCCATGACATAGACTGACCAGGTGACTCCAGGTGAAAGCTATGATTGCTTGTTGATGTCACCTGCTAAATCCAGTTCAATCCAGGTAGAAGAAGGGAGGAGACAGGTTAAATAATGATTTTATAGCCTTGAGACAACTGAGCCATGGATTCAGAGGGTGAATGGGCAAGACAAAATATTTAAATGGCTTGAACATGGTATGGTAGTACATGCCAGGCACACTGGTTTGAGTGTGTCAAGAACTGCAACGCTGCTGGATTTTTCACGTTCAACAGTTTCCCATGTGTATCAAGAATAGTCCACCACCAAAGGACATCCAGCCAACTTGACACAACTGTGGGAAGCATTGGAGTCAACATGGGCCGGCATCCCTGTCGAAAGCTTTCGACACATTGTAGAGTTCATGCCCCAACCAATTTAGGCTGTTCTGAGGGCAAAAGGGGGTGCAACGCAAAAATAGGAAGGTGTTCATGTCAAAGCACATGTTGCGGCACCATCACCATCCCAATGTCTCAATATCACATGTTGCGGCACACAAACAAATCTAAAAACCTGTTTTTCACTTTGTCTTTATTTATTGTGTGTAAAGGAGGATTTTAGATTTGTTAAAATCCATTTTAGAATAAGGCTGTAACGTAACAAAATGTGGAACAAGTGAAGGGGTCTGAATGCTTCTGTAGGTCCTTCTGTAGCTCAGTTGGTAGAGCATGGCGCTTGTAACGCCAGGGTAGTGGGTTCGATCCCCGGGACCACCCATATGTAGAATGTATGCACACATGACTGTAAGTCGCTTTGGATAAAAGCGTCTGCTAAATGGCATATATAAATGGCATATATAAAATAAATATATAAATATAAAAAATATATAAATCACCATCCCAATGTCTCAATATCACATGTTGCATCACCATCCCAATGTCTCAATATCACATGTTCGTAAGCTTTGTTTTCCTCTCACCAGCCTGAATCAGCTGATTTACAAGCAGCTGTCCAATTGGCACTCTTACTGTGAAATTATTGACAGGTAACAATTTACTTTGATTGCAGGAACAGTCCCTATGGTGATTAAACTCGTTGAAATGCTCTTTAAAGTATTATATCTTACGCAATGGCTCCTTTAATTTCGACTGACCGTTGTACAATGAACAAAATTGCCTGTGGTAATGGTGTATAAGTAGATAAAAGCTGAAGGCAGCATCTGAGAATTCCCATTACAGCGTGGTTGGTTTGTGTTCTCCACTTGTGATCATTTATTTAGCATCACTGAGAGAGCATGAGACACGGAGAGGAAAGGAGAAAAAAAAACACACAGATCAGAGACCTGGGTTGTCAAATTCATGTCAGATGCAAAGAAATGCGGGAAACAAAGACAGAAAAGGTTTTCCAAACAATAGCCTCAGCCTGCCCAGAAATCCACTCTGTTCTCCTCTTCTGGAGCGACTTTGAACGACTGCAAAGTTACTTTTTCCCTCGGAGGGAAAAACAAATGTGTAAACATTCCGGCAGAATGCAATTTTTGCTTTTGCAGCTTGACAGTAATGTATTAGTGTTGATAAAAACCTATAGGGTAACATTGATGGTTGTCTAAGTACAAGTCATTTCCCAGAGAGCGTACCCACAGATAGATTTTCATTTGGCTAGGGTAAGCAGTAAAACAGAGCAGGGGTTGACTAGGTCTCAAATTGTATGCAGCAGTCTCATAAACGAAGGGAAATTGTGTTATTTTCTCAGCTGATATGCAGAGCTGAGGTGAAGGGCACACGGACTGAGCAGCCGAATCCTCATCCCCGTCTTTGCATCCCGGAACAGATTGGTGTTTTTATCCCATCATGATCTATGAGCCCGGTGGGCTATGTTATGCAAAAACAAAGCTGGTGAGATTGGAAGGGGAAAGCACACGATTTACGGGCAATGTTTATGCAAACACACAAGGAACTTGGAAATGGCCCCTACGGACATTAAGGATAGTAGTTGTTTGTGCAATGCAAATGTAACTGATGCTATTGTGGTGCAGGTTTGTGTTAAGACCAGGTACAGGACTTTAAGTCTGACATTCGGACCTCTACAATCGCACCTTTGCCTGTGTGGGTAATAAGGCCGTAATACACAGAATATATCCAGTGTTTTCTGAACAGTGGCTTAAATTTATACATAAACCTACAAAGCCAAAGCGTAGAATACGGAACATAATTGTTAACCTGCGGCCTGCTCACAATTATGCAAAGAGTCAACCCTAGTGATTATGGAGGAGGATCAGTATAGTGCAGTACCAAGAGAAGTGTGGAGGAAGAAATGGAAGGGAGTTTTTTCTCATTACTGTACTACTACTCAGGCACCATAAAGTACGTGTCTAGGTACTCTTGAAGTGAGCACACTCTCCCAGCACCAAGCCAATCTGTATGGGGATACCCGCTGTTCTGAGAACAGGTGCTCGCTCCACTGTTCTCAGCCTTGCCTTCACACACATAACTGGCTGCCTATAGGGATTTTCAAAGACCTCATTCAAAGAGAAGCAAGCTGAGACTGTATGTAGCCCTACTACAGATCCAATCTCACCCATCCCACATGGTCAAACAGAGGCTATGAAACTTCAGTCGAGATACTGTAGATACAGTAGGTCACCCTCTAATCAGGGGAAAGGATCGGGAACAGGTGTGGGAAGACTAAATGATGATTAGGGAATAGGAACAGCTGGGAGCAGGAACCAAAACTCACAGAGAGAGAGAGCGAGAGCTTACCGGAGAGCGGAAAGGTTCTCAAAAGAGAGGGGCGCGTCTCAAACAAAATAAATGCAATAACTCACCGAACGCATGTCCATAATCTTATTTAAAAAGAAAGACATGAGGAGAACGTTCAATCATGAACTCACATCTAGTAACTAATACTGGATTGTCTAATTGTTACTGCTTGCTACTTGTCTTGCTTATTAGTTGTTGGTAGATGTGTGTCAGAACAAACCTCTTTTCTAGAGCTCTGAATGAGATATCAACGTGTGCTGCTCGACTTATGTTTACTTCTCTGAAATTAGTTTAAATCGAGGCTTGAGAAAGCACTCAATTAGGATTTGTCGCAATCTTGGAAATTGCACTTTAAATGTCACTACAACAGATAATCCCGAGAGATTCAAGATAATCATAATAATTGATGCGAAGGAACCATCAAAAGGCTCCAAACGTACTCGTTCTGCCTCAGTGCTATTATGACACTTTTTCAAAGGCATTAGTGAATTAGATTAGATGCGACAGGGGAATAGAATAAGGAAACTGATGAAAAGTCTCAGTTGTGCCAGAGCAGAGAAGACAGCGGCCATATTGGTTTGCTCTATAAATTATGTTTATTGTGAGGGTTTACGGTACAGTGTTCTTATTTGGGTAGGGAGATATCTTAAAGGCAATGGGCCGATAAACAAAATGGAAACCCATGAAGACGCAGTGTAGTTGAGCAATATGGAGATCGGGTTCAGTGGTTTATACCTCAGTGACACACTTCAACCATAAAGTGGAACACTAGAGGTGACCCACAGCTAATGCAATAGATGGTAACTCCTACCTCTCATCACACTTTGACGTGTGTACAAGTTGAGTGTAGATTAGAGGACTGAGATACAGTAACCCAGAGGACAATGAAGGAGTATCTCTCCACTGTTACAGTTAAATTAGACTCCATTACTTCTGTATAACAGAGTTAGGGGAATCTCAGTGGCTAATTTGATCGGTGAGATTACAAGGTCCCGTGTACTACATCATTTTAAAGCTAATTTCTGTGACACTGCAAGGGCCTGCAATGCCTACTCTACATTATATTGCCCTCTGCGCGTCTATCAATTCCTCCTGTTCCAAGTCCCAGAGATTAGATGAGCGAAGAGGAGCCCCCATTGAACGCGGGTCCGGACTGTCTGGACGAGAAAATGGCAAGACGTAGGCTGCGTTTAAATTACTCTATGAATGGTTGGGGATTCATCATGCCGGAGTGGTGGTGGTGAGCGAGGTGGCCTCGGTGGACACTAGCACTAATGATGAATGGGACTATGAGTGTCTCAAAGTCCTCTGAGTTTACTGGCTAGGTCGGGCTCCGCCTCAGGCTCAGAAGGAAGGACACACTGCTTATGTAATTGGACAGCTGAGAAAACACTGACAATGAATGTGTGATGTTTTGAAACTGCAAGCTTTTGAAAGATAATTATACTACTACCCTTTGTAAACTTTGATAGTGAATCTATTGCACCGAATCTTTGTGGATTAATTGAGGCACCAAGAATCAAATATGGTTTACGGGCTGTGTTTATGCCGTTGGGCTGTAGATTTGGTTTCATTAGATTAAATCAGTGAATTACATATTGAAAGGTTCCTGCAGAACGAGGACATTTGAAAAACAAAATCATTTGTTTGTATGGCATATTTGTTTGCATTGTATCATAAGCCAACTGTCATGTTGGCATGAATGATCAGGAGACAGGCGCAGGAATGTGTAATATGGGTTTTTATTTTACCCAAATTACAGTGTGCCGTGTAAGGGCACGGGGACAAAGACCAAACAAACACGTACACAAAACACAGGGTTGACCCAAACAAAAGAGCAAGGAGTACCTCGACTAAATACACACACAAGGATTAACACACAGGACTAATCATCTGTGCAATCCACAAGGGCACTAAAGCCCAAAACACACAGCACAGGTACACACAACCAAAGGACATAGTAACAATAATCGACCACACCATGGTGAACAAAGGGCACATATTTACAAATACAGTCAGTGGGAATAGCGGCCAGGTGTGTGCAATGAAAGTTCCAGAGGGATCCGTGACAGTACCCCCGATCACAGGAATGTAGTGCGGGTCGATCAGGACCCAATGCAGCTGCCAAAGTTGCGTCGTTGGACAGGCCAGTTGCCACTGCCGATGTTGCAGCTGCATCGGACAGACTAGTAGCATCGGACGGACCGGTTGTGGTGTCGAACGGGCCAGTTGTAGCTGCTGAAGTTTGGTCGTAGGGCAGACCCGTTGTGGCGACGTCGGACGACCCAGTTGCAGCTGCCGAAGTTGCGGCGGTGCCGGACAGACCAGTCGCAGCGTCATCGGACTGGCCATTCCCGCTGGTCGATTATTCTGTCATGTTGGTATGAAGAGATTTGGAAGAAAGATGCTGGAATGCGTAATAGTTTTATTTATTAAGCCACAAATTGCAGTGTGCCGTGTAAAGGCACGGACACGAAGACCAAACAAACACGTAACAAAAACACAGGGTTGAAACCCAAACAAAAGAGCGAGGAGTACCTCGAATAAATAATACCTGCACACAATGATTAACACACGAACCCTGTAATCATCTGATCTATCCACAAGGGCACGAAAGCCCAAAACACACAGCATAGGTACACACACGCACCAATGGCCATTGTAACGTTAATTGACCGGACGATGGTGTGCGAAGGGCACATTTATAAAAATTACTAATCAATGGGAATAGGGGCCAGGTGTTTGTAATGAAAGATCTGGAGGGATCTGTGACACCAACAATAAAAGCGAACCAATTGAAGTGTTTTTAGTAAACGTATCATTCAAAACCATGAATTGAAATATATTCCAGGAATAGCAAAAACTGTATTTCATTTATTTCACTAATTACAATGTAGCCTTTACAAAACCAAAATAACCTCTTTATGAACATTTCTGGTTTGATTAATTTCCTGCCATTAGACACCACAAATTAATTCACAAAAGTGTTCATGCTACTAAACACCCAGGCAGCTGAATGGGGATTTATAAATATGCCTCAATTACTAATTGATTTGTTCAGATCTAGGATCAGATTAGTTACCACTTCACCAGCTCCTCTTTGTGTGGGCACCTGTGCTAATATCATTTTACCCTGTCAGTCGCCAGCGAGAATGCCAATAACAACTTCTGACTTATTTTGTCTATTGCCGAATTGCCCCAGAGGGCATACTAATCTTGACATTATCTTTGTGCCATCTTGTTGTTGGGGATTTTTCACACCATTGAGCTTGACATGTTTTACATACCTCACTTATATTAGAGACTTGTCACGATTTTACTGAGTTGAAGTTCATACAAGGAAATCAGTCAATTGAAATCAATTAATACTTTCCTAATCTATGGATTTCATATGACTGGGCAGGGCAGGCAGGCTGGCCCAGCTAATCAGAATGAGATTTTCCCCACAAAAGGGCTTTATTACAGACAGAAATACTCCTCAGTTTTGTCAGCTGTCCGTGTGACTTTTCTCAGACGATCCCACAGGTGAAGAAGCCGGATGTGGAGGTCTTGGGCTGGCATGGTTACATGTGGTCTGCGGTTGTCAGGCTGGTTGGACATACTACCAAATTCTCTAAAATGACATTGGAAGTGGCTTATGGTAGAGAAATTAATATTAAATGATCTAGGAACAGCTCTGTTGGACATTCCTGCAGTCAGCATTCCAAATTGCATGCCGCCTCAATTTGAGGCATCTGTGACGCCTTTTATTGTCCCTAGAACAGGGTGCACCTGTGTAATGATTGTTCTGTTTAATCAGCTTCTTAAATATGCCACATCTGTGAAAAGGGATGTAAACAAATCAGTGCACAGAATTTGAGAGAAATACATTTTTTCTGCATATAGACCATTTCTTAGATCTTTCATTTCAGCTCATGAAAAATGGAACCAACACTTTGCATGTTGCGATTATAATTTGTGTTCAGTATAGTTCCCTCATTTTTGATCAGACTTACTCATTGATCTGGCTCTTTACCACCACAGCATGGTTGGATTCTAATAATCAGTAGACTATCGTACACTATAGTACATCTACACATTACCCAAGCTACATTTTGTCAGTCTTTCGTTGAACAATATTTTCTTTGTAGCTGTTTTTCTTAATACCATCATTAAACTC
>NC_060193.1:51200120-51270120 GCF_021184085.1 Oncorhynchus gorbuscha
GTCAACACCACCAACGACGAGACCTTTCCCATCGAGGTGGTCAACAACAAGAGCGACTGTCTGGCCCTGGCCAATGACAGCGCCCGATGGAAGAATGTCAAGATCAACTTTGATAATGTCGGGGCCGGGTACTTGGCCTTGTTGCAAGTGGTGAGTGGGACAGTTGTCTGTTGCCGTTTTACATTGCTCAGGAAGATTATGCTTTCAATCTGGTTTAAAAGTGTAGTTATTATGACATGTGTATATAATGTTAATTTACATTGAGTGAACAAAACATGAGGAAAACCTGCACTTTCCAACAAAGTCAAGGTATTGGAGTGGCCATCACAAAGCCCTGACCTCAATCCTATAGAACATTTGTGGGCAGAACTGAAAAAGCATGTGAGAAAAGAGGCCTACAAACCTGACTCAGTTACACCAGCTCTGTCAGGAGGAATGGACCAAGAGTCACCCAACTTATTGTGGGAAGCTTGTGGAAGGCTACCCGAAATGTTTGACCTAAGTTAAACAATTTAAAGGCAATGCTACCAAATACTAATTGAGTGAATGTAAACATCTGACCCACTGGGAATGTGATGAAAGAAATAAAAGCTGAAATAAATCATTCTCTCTACTATTATTCTGACATTTCACATTCTTAAAATAAAGTGGTGATCCTAACTGACCTAAGACATGGAATTTTTAGTTGGATTAAATGTCAGGAATTGTGAAAAACTGAGTTTAAATGTATTTGGCTAAGGTGTATGTTAACTTCCGACTTCACCTGTAGCTATGCACCTTTCACAGAGTGTTCATTTCATATTTTCTACCTGCTACCAAAATAGCTCTCCTTAAGTAAAAGTAGTGAAGCGGAGGCTGACTGCAGGGCTGCAGCTAGGGAACAGGGAAGTCAGATGTAAGTAACCACTCGAGAGTGACCCCTCAGAGAGAAACTCATTCTGCTCTCTGTTCTCTGCTCCTAGGCAACGTTCAAAGGTTGGATGGACATCATGTACGCAGCTGTGGACTCTCGTAATGTAAGTGTTTCTTTGGGGCTCTGGTCATGGTGAATGGCTGACAGTTTAAAGTCAGGTTGACTCTTGCATTTAAGGTTTTGAGCTGACATTTGATGGGGTTTTCGTGGCTTTTGTATAAAAATACAAGTGTTTTTTTCCCTTAGGAATGACCTGTCAATAAGGGTTTGACTTGAATATGATTAGACATTTTACTGTATATCTTTCTTGTGTGTGTTTCAGGTGGAACTTCAGCCCCAATATGAACAGAACCTCTACATGTATCTGTACTTCGTCATCTTCATCATCTTTGGCTCCTTCTTCACTCTCAACCTCTTCATTGGTGTCATCATTGACAACTTCAACCAACAGAAGAAAAAGATACGTCTTCAGTATAAAAAGAGGGGGCGGGGCGGGGCGGGGGGCGGGGCGGGGGCAATGCAAATAGTCTGGGTTGCCATTTGATTAGTTGTGCAGTAGTGACCAGGTGTTCTTTTACACTGCGATATTGTTAGCACATCTCTCAGCTAACCTGCTGCTAGCTGAGAGATGATTCATAATACAGCAGGCATATGAGTCAGACACACACACATTCACCTTCCAGTTGTTAAGAGAGCTAACACTGTGAATGCAGTCTCCATAATACAGAGACAGAGGAGACAAGAGAAAAAGAAAGAAAGACAGATCAAGGAGAAAGAGGAGCATGAGAGATATCGAGAGAAGAGAGGGATGAGAAAGAGAGATCTGAAAAGGGTGCCTTGCCCTGAGCTAATAATGACTGAAAGAAACTGGAGCGAGAGACAGACAGACACACACAGAGAGGGAGAGACAGACCAACAGACAGACAGAGAAACAGACACAAACAGACAGACCAACAGACAGACCAACAGACAGACCAACAGACAGATAGAGAAACAGACACAGACAGACAGACCAACAGACAGACAGACAGACAGACAGACAGACAGACAGACAGACAGACAGACAGACTGACTGACTGACAGACAGACAGACAGACAGACAGACTGACTGACTGACTGACTGACTGACTGACTGACTGACTGACTGACTGACTGACTGACTGACTGACAGACAGACAGACAGACATGCTCTGGGTGTACATGTGTTGGGTTTTTACCAGGTTTTTTATTGTTCCCTTTACTTTGGAGGTCAGGACATCTTCATGACAGAGGAACAGAAGAAGTACTACAATGCCATGAAGAAGCTCGGCTCCAAGAAGCCCCAGAAGCCTATTCCCAGGCCAACGGTTTGACACTGATATTGACACCTATTGATATTACAATAACCATTCAAACAAACAGTAGCTCAAATATTCAAGACTGATTAAGAATGAATATTTAAGACTGATTTCTCATAGCAAAATAACAAATATTGTAAATCAATATGTAGTTTGAATTCTCACTATAATGATCATTAAAAATATATATATTTCTATCGCTCTCTACATCTGTTTCTCTCTCTCCCTTCATCTGTCTTTCCGTTCTAGAATGCATTCCAAGGCTGTGTGTTTGACTTCGTAACGAAGCAGGCTTTTGACATTGTCATCATGATCCTCATCTGCCTCAACATGGTCACTATGATGGTGGAAGAGGATGACCAGACACCAGAGAGGGAAAAAATCCTCCACTGGATTAACTTTGTCTTTATAGTGCTCTTCACTGGGGAGTGTACGCTCAAAATGATATCCCTCCGCCATTACTACTTCACCATTGGCTGGAACGTGTTTGACTTTGTCGTTGTCATACTTTCAATCGTAGGTAAGAACCCCGACCCTTTGTAGTTGTTTGAATCTAAATGTAGAATTCAGAATGTTTGGAGTTGTAACTAAGAAATTGTATGTGTTTAATTGGTGTGGTTTTTGTCTCTGTCCTTACAGGTATGTTTTTATCAGAATTGATTGAGAAGTACTTTGTTTCCCCAACGTTATTCCGAGTCATCCGACTTGCCAGAATCGGCCGCATCCTCCGTCTCATCAAGGGCGCCAAGGGCATCCGGACGCTTTTGTTCGCCTTGATGATGTCACTTCCTGCCCTGTTTAACATTGGCCTCCTGCTCTTCCTGGTCATGTTCATCTACGCCATCTTCGGCATGTCCAACTTCGCCTACGTCAAGCACGAGGCGGGAATCGACGACATGTTCAACTTCGAGACGTTCGGCAACAGCATGCTCTGCCTGTTCCAGATCACCACGTCAGCGGGCTGGGACGGCCTCCTGGCGCCCATCCTCAACAAGAAGGAGCCCGACTGTGACAGCCAGATGGAGCACCCGGGCACCTTGTACCGGGGAAACTGCGGCAACCCGCCAGTGGCCATGTTCTTTTTCGTCAGCTACATCATCATCTGTTTCCTCATCGTGGTCAACATGTACATCGCCGTCATCCTGGAGAACTTCAGCGTGGCCACCGAGGAGTCGGCCGAGCCGCTGAGCGAGGACGACTTTGAGATGTTCTACGAGGTGTGGGAGCGCTTCGACCCGGACGCCACGCAGTTCGTGGAGTACGACAAGCTGTCGGACTTTGCAGACGCTTTGGACCCACCACTGCGAATGGCCAAGCCCAACCACATCCAGCTGATCAAAATGGATCTGCCCATGGTCAGCGGGGAGCGCATCCACTGCCTTGACATCCTGTTTGCCTTCACCAAGCGTGTCCTGGGAGAGGGCGAAGGATTGGACCTCCTCCGGGGCCAGATGGAGGAGCGCTTCATGGCCTCCAACCCCTCCAAAGTCTCCTACGAACCCATCACCAGTACCTTGCGGCGTAAGCAGGAAGACATGTCTGCCGTGGTGATCCAGAGGTCCTTTAGGCGCTACCTGGCCCGACTCGCCCTGAAGAAAGCAGCAGAGTTCTACAAGGAGCAGCCTAAAGGCAGCATGATGTGCGAGCTGGAGGACAAGGAGGTGCTGGTGATAGGGAAGTTTGCGGACAACTCCACCTCCACAGAGAAAATGGACATGACGTCCTCCACCGCCTCGCTGCCTTCGTACAACAGTGCCACAAAGTCGGAAAAGGACAAATATGAGAAAGAACAGAGGGAGAAAGAGGACAGAGAGAAAGAGCTAAGAGAGCAAAATAAACAAGTGAACAAGAGGAGAAATGATGAGTACTGAGACGTTTGCTTTGAAGGGAAACTTGTTTACAGTTTTGGATTATCGATGTATGCTAAATGCTAAATGCTAATGTGTTGGTGTAGGGTGTGTGGTGGTGTTGGGTGCTAGGCCAAACTGATATGTAGCTAGCTAAGGCTGAGGCCAGAGAGCAGGTTTGGAGCCATTTAAGGGGACTGTTCCAGGGGGTTACATAGTAACAAGGCAGCGGAAGATTATTGTTATGTATCACTGCCAGGAGTAAGTGAAAGACGGCGACTCAAAAAGCCGCTGCGAAACCGCTTGTGATTTTCTGTTGAGTGTTACTATCTGACACACCTGTGTATACTGTGAAGTTTTCTGTAGCTAGTGCTGCTGCTACCATCATACATCCAGTGTCTTGAATAACGGTCGCCGTGTTACTTAAGGTTCTTGCATTTTTGTATAACTTCTTTTTTTTTTATGGTAAGGAATGTTTTATCGTGTAATTGTGAGAATGTGTCCACTTCTTTTCACGGTTTTAAGAACACAATGTACAGCAAAACTCAGCTACTTAACAAATCCATGTTCCAATCCTAACACCACATGCGTTTTGTTACTCCCAGAACTCTTTGTGCTCAGGCCGCAGTTTTCGTGTATCCTTCTGGGAATAAGCATAGATACTGTATATGTAACTAACCGGGTCTCCTGCACACCACAAGACTGTGCTAGCCCGCTGAGGTAAGGTCTGGGACGTAGCTCTGGGAGCTAACCCAGGTCTTCAGATCTCAGGCAAGGTTATTTATCACGTGAACATTACATTATGCACACGCTTAATTCCACAACTTATCATCCGTGACACTTGGCAAAGATATATCTTGTACCTCTATATGATTTGCTGTTGTTCTCCCCACGCTGTTTCTATGAACACGCCCACGGACACAGAGATCCTGAATGTATGTCAACAGATCCATTGGGAGGGATTCAATGGGATCTTCTTCATCTTCGTAGACCTTCATTGTCACAAAGCAATGTGTCTGACAGATGTATTTTAATCTCTCTTTCTCTCTCTCTCTCTCTGTGTCTCTCTCTCTCTCTCTCTCTCTCTCTCTCTCTCTCTCTCTCTCTCTCTCTCTCTCTCTCTCTCTCCTCCCTCTCACTCTCTCTCTCTCCCTCTCTCCCTCTCTCTCTCCCTCTCTCTCTCTCTCCACTCCTTGTTTCTGTCGAAAGAAAGGTGACTAACAAAAATATAATAAAGGGAACATATTGATGGTCTTTTTCAACGGTGTCTAAATCCATTATAATATGTGCATTTGACACCTGGCATTGAGTTTAGCACTCGTCTGTGCTGCACACTGTACTCATAGTTCATTAATGACTTTAATTCAAAGCCTGATTCTTTCAACATAGTGATTTGGTTCCATTTATAAATAGTATGGTGTACTATATAGACCCACAGTATGCATCACACTTCCATTTGATGTAAGAGCACTTGTTTAGCTTTTAATGGCCACCCCCAAAGGGTATTATGTGAGCGTGTGTGTGTCTGGGGGTCTACAGTTGACTTGTATTACAAGTATCATAAATAGTGCTTCTACTGTAGCTACTGTTGCTTTTTGAAGTAAGTTTAAGGTTGCCATTTTTTCTACAACTTGTTTTACATTCTGCACACATTGACACATGAAACACTCGTATGGTCCACATTTCTGTAGATATGAACCATAAAGCAATTGGCAGCCATTTTCCCTTCAGGTAGTGTGTTAGTGAAGGGCATGCAGGTCAGGACTAGTATCAGCTCATCTGCTAACATGAATGGAAACATTCTATAGAATAAAGAACATATTTGTTTTTACACACCTGTTACTTTCTGATAGAGCATAGCTTAAAAGAGAAAGGTATGACGATGGCTGGATGTCTGGTTTGAAGGGGTCATCCATGTGGTTGAACTTCATGTCACACTGAAATGTACACATTTGCAAATGTGTGACAAGTGACATTTTTTGTTCGAACCAAAGATGTGACCACAAAACACAAAATCAAGATTTCAAAAATAAAACCGATTTTGGAACACATTCTTTGTACACAGAATATTTTCAGTCAGATGGAACTGTTGCGTTATGCAATCTATTGTTAGCATGTTGGTCTGGTCAATAGGCAGCTGGGAGACATACTGTATACGAGCTGTATACAGAGGGAGAGAGATTGAGATTACCGCCGCCCTTACTGCCTCAAAACACTTTGCTGATCCTGCCGGCAGATTCTCCCCTGCTGTTGCTTGGCAACCTTACATCACAGCTCCCCCGCTTTTAATTGATCAGTAGTGTTTCCCAACTGCCTACCCACAATACCTTGTTGCGAGCAGGCATACCCTTCCCAACCCCTTTCCTTCCCTCCATCAGAAATAAACACCATGATCAGAAGCCATGTAATACACGTATTATACTGTACAGTACTACAGTATATGCATAGTATCGATGAACTGACTTCATATCCCTGTGCTTTAATCCATACACGTCTTTTGTGAGGTGGGAAGACAGGACCAATTTACACCCTAACCTGCCTGCCACCAAAGAGAGGACTGCCTGCAAAACAAGGTCAGTGGCTCCACCTAGAGGTGGGGAGACACACGAACAGTCTGGGTAGCACTTCTGGCTGATTTCAATGAGCTTTTTCAATAAACATGTTCTCTGAGTGCTTGTTGACTGGCTCAAATCATGCAGTAGGCTGAACTTATGTGCTCAATTAACTACTCAAATTATGTCATTATAGTAGGTTATTATGTCTGTTGAACTCCAGAGAATAATTTCCATGATTACCTAGCAATAGTTGCTCAGCAACAGCACAAATGGGCAATAAACAATAACCCCCCATAGGCAAACACAGTAAGCAAGGGAATTTTGGTTTTGTCATCAAGTTCCATTGAGTCAAACCGTACAACCTATTATCATTTTTTCATATTTGTATTATGTACCGGTAATTGTAATAATATTTGAATTCATGTAATAATGATTATTTAAATGTTGTTACTTAACTCCTCATTAAGCCATAATTTAGACATGATTAAATCTGTTGTCAGCTATCCAGGTATAGAGGTACAGCATGGGACTGACATCTAAAGACTATGATTTGACAGTCAGTTTAAAACCTATGACCTTGTTCCTAATGTATTTTCAGAATATTTCTCAATTCACTACAATCACTACTTTTGAAGGTATGAACAAGATAAGAATAGTATTAGCTATAACTGACTTTATACTAAATAACAATACATACACTGCCTTCAGAAAGTATTCAGACCCCTTGACTTTTTCCACAAACCTTATTCAGCCTTATTCAAAAATGGATTAATACATTTGAAAAACTCAGCAATCTACACACATAATACCCCATAATGACAAAGCAAAAACAGACATGTTTGAAAATACATTGAAAATAAACTGAAATACCTTATTTACATAAGTATTCAGACCCTTTGCTATGAGACTCATGTTTCCATTGATCATCCTTGAGATGTTTCTACAACTTGAATGGAGTCCACCTCTGGTAAATTCAATTGACTGGACATGATTTGGAAAGGCACACACCTGTCTATGTAAGGTCCCACAGTTGACAGTGCATGTCAGAGCAAAAACCAAGCCAGGAGGTTGAAGGAATTGTCAGTAGAGCTCCGAGACAGGATTATGTCGAGGCACAGATCTGAGGAAGGGTACCAAACAATTTTTGCAGCATTGAAGGTCCCCAAGAACACAGTGGCCTCCATCATTCTTAAATGGAAGAAGTTTGGAACCACCAAGAATCTTCATAGAGCAGGCCGCCTGGACAAATTGAGCAATCGTGGAGAAGGGCCTTGGTCAGGGAGGTGACCAAGAACCCAATGGTCACTAACAGAGGTCCAGAGTTCCTCTGTGGAGATGGAAGAACCTTCCAGAAGGACAACCATCTCTGCAACACTCCACCAATCACGCCTTTATGGTAGAGTGGCCAGACAAAAGCCACTCCAAAGTAAAAGGCATATGACAGCCTGCTTGGAAGTTTTCCAAAATGCACCTAAAGCATCTCAGACCATGAGGAACAAGATTATCTGGTCTGATGAAATCAAGATTCAACTCTTTGGCCTGAATGCCAAGCATCACATCTGGAGGAAACCTGGCAGAATCCCTACGGTGAAGCATGGTGGTGACAGCATCATGCTGTGGGGGTGTTTTTCAGCGGCAGGGACTGCGTGACCAGTCAGGATCGAGGGAATGATAAACAGAGCAAAGCACAGAGAGATCCTTGATGAAAACCTCAGACTGGGGGGCGAAGGTTCTCCTTCCAACAGGACAACAACCCTAAGCACACAGCCAAGACAACGCAGGAGTGGCTTCGGGACAAGTCTCCGAATGTCATTGAGTGGCCCAGACAGAGCCTAAAAAACGTTTTTTTCTTTGTCATTATGGGGTATTGTGTGTAGATTGATGAGGAAAACTGTTTTTTTAAAACAATTTTAGAATAAGGCTGTAACCTAACAAAATGTGGAAAAACTCAAGGCGTCTGAATACTCTCCGAAGGCACTGTACATCCTGGAATAATCCGTTGCTGAGATCAGTTGCATTACCTAATGTAATTTTTTTCTTTACCTTTATTTAACTAGGCAAGTCAGTTCAGAACAAATTCTTATTTTCAATGACGGCATAGGAACAGTGGGTTAACTGCCTGTTCAGGGGCAGAATGACAGATTTGTACCTTGTCAGCTCGGGAGTTTGAACTTGCAACCTTCCGGTCTTGAGCGCAAGACAGCAGTCTTTGCTATGTGTTACTCTGGGAAACAGACACATTCCGGAGAATCCATCTCACTCTGACTCTGTGGGCGGGACAGACAACATGGCACTGGTTTTCTCTGGGGATTTCAGAGGCTACATTTGGAACTAAAAAAATGGGTTTTGACACAGACTTAAAAAAAAAAAACTATAAACTGAAACAGCAATATTTATGTGTATTTAGATTTTGTCTTCCTTTAATAATTACAACATTACATTTCTGATATGTATGATTCATCTTGACAAAATGTCAAGGTCATAATAATCCGTAACCAAAATGATTGACAAGGGACACAATTATTCCATTGGTTATTTATTCTCAAAGTCTGATGTTTGTGGAAAAAGGAACAAATGTTGGTGTAAAAAAGAAGACAAACAGAGAAAATCTATTTTAGGCCCCCAGTTTTAGGCAGTCTTGATAAACAAAGAGACATTCTGGAACAAAACGAAACAGAACAGGACATCTGTGTCCCAAATACCCTATAAGGGTACTACTTCCTTGTTCAAAAGAAGTGCACTATATAGGGAATAAGGTGCCATTTGGGACAAAGTAAAAAAAAAAAAACATGAGCTCTGTGAACTTCAAGGCCTTCATGACACCACAGACTGCTGCGAGAATTAATCACAATAAAATACCCAGTTTCACATTTACCACAATATAGACTACAAAATCATATCTACAGCAGAACAGCAGAGACGGGTACAGACGTAGCTTACTTCACTATAGATCACCTGAACATGAACGCTTTGGCACCCTTACGCTACACACCACCTCATTGGCTGACGTGATATGATGTCACAGGATGGGAGAGAGGAGAGAGAGGTCATGAGAGCGAGAGACAGAAAGACAGAGAGAGCGAGAGACAGAGAGAGAGAGCGAGGAGAACCATAAAGGGGCTCGATGAAGAGACTGGATACATAGAGAAAAGAGAGAGGAGACAAAGAACATGTTGTGATGGAGTAGGTGCATTCCTTCCTCAATCCCTCCAGTACCCCCTGCACACTGTAATAACAGTACTGGCACTGTACTGACCTGTATATAAGAACGTTATAGAACTCCGTTCTCCTGTTTCTTTTCTTTTCATCTCCTGTCACATTTCATGTGTTTTATTTCTTATCTGGTAATACTACCGCTATTGCGCATTTTTTTGGTAAAGAGCACCCGATTAAGGTTCTCCCTGCACTGTTTTACACCTGCTGTGTCCTGTGCATGTGACAATAAAGCTTGATAACGAATCATAATAGCAGCACTGAAAATATAGCTTGTCTCATGAAATTCAGCAAGACGTTTAAAACGATTTCAAACGACGTACATCTTCCAAGTTTCATGGTCCTTTTGAAATCGGACCTAAACGTAATGATACGACTAGAGATGATTATAAGTCTGTGGCTCTAACTACAGTATCTTGGAGTATTGTCCAATCTAATGTAAAGTATAAATGTTACTTAATTTGTTTCATTTTGACATTCTCACCGTATATATATATATATATATTTTAAAAAACGTTCATTTTTAAACAGGGTGTTTCCTTTTAACAAAATACATGCAAAGTATTCAACATCTATGAGACAACACAAATAACCACGAGACCAACGCTTAATAATTGTACTACCTCAAAATCGTGTTGATTTGTCACCAATACTATCCACAGCATGCTCGCATTATCAAAACATTCATAACATTACATAAACGTTGTATAGCCATAAATAAACTGCAGCTATATACATTTTCCAGTTGACCCCATATAAAAGTTCAATCTACTAAGGCTGTGACTATACCAGTATTGCAATATTTTTTCCATGGCAATTTTTTTTTTTTTGTACACGAAGCAGACAAAACTCTTTGGTCTTTTAAAAACCTGCTATATGTAAATAACGCGTGCGATAGCAAGGGAAATAAATACATGTGAGTCTGGGTGACAACATAATGTTTATTTCCAACATTAGGGCTGTTTTCCCCAAAGAAGTGAAATCCGCTTCGTGTTTTGTTTCATTGCCACGCTACCAACAAGTATCGCGTTACTGATATTGTCCAAGCCCTAGCGTCTATCTTAGCTCATTCATTTAACTCAAATAAGATGATCTTTTCATTTTCCCATTCGACATGGTTATATTGTTGAAATAAGGAATCCATTTGTTTAATTCTAACTATTTCACAGTCAACGTCCAATAGCTGTTAGACACTCAGATCCAGGACATGGAAACTGCGTGCGCAATAATGTGCAAAGATCCTTCTGAGGCAAAACCCCACAACTTGCCTTTGCAACCTAATCGTTCACTTTAAAAAGGTACATTCATCTGGAGTTAAAAAACAACAAACACCGTCCTTCAGGTTCTATCAAACGGGCGACCCGGTTTCTAGGATAGGTCAACAACACCATTATTCCTGTGCAGAAAATGAATTGATATTGACATCATGTAGTTTCACTGGTAAATGGATACTTCAGGATATTGGCAATGAAGCCCATTATCTACCTCCCCAGTCGGATAAACTCATGGATACCATTTTTATGTCCCTGCATCCTTCATCCAGTACAAAGGAAGTTAGAGGTAGTTTTGCAAGCCAATTGCTAACTAGTGTTAGCGCAATGACTGGAAGTCTATTGTCACAGCTAGCATCTGGTACCATAGACTTCCAGTCATTGCGCTATTGCTAGTTAGCAACTTCTTTCAAGCTACATGCAGAGACATAAAAACGGTATCCACAAGTTCAACTGGATCTGGGGAAGTCGATAAAGGGCTTCATTGCCAACATCCTGTAGTATCCCTTTAATTAAGTTGGTCAGCACATTAATCCAAATGTACATACTTGCTGCAATGGAATGCTAACTTCACTTATCACACTAACCAGTTTCATTGAACTCTCCACAAGTCTACCTGACACTATGCTAGTGACGAGTGTTAGTCTCTAGAATTGGTGGATCCCTTTTATTCTCAGGCAGGAGAGAGGACGCCTCAGCCAGCCCGTTGACAGAACGCTGGCTTTGCTGCTCCTCAGTCCCCACAGATACCTCAGACCGTGTGCTATTCTTCAATGACAGTGTAATATCATTACTGCCCATGTCTGTCTGAAAGGCAGATTTACAATTATTGTCATAAGTCTTGTCCTGGAGGCAGAACAGGAGCGATTTCCCTTTAGATAGGCCAGCTGCTGAGTCAAAATTGGCTATATTGTAAAAATATATGAAAACAAAAATGTGCTTTGATCTTAAGGTTAGGGTTAGGCATTAGGGTCAGCAGTGTGGTTACGTTTAGGGTTAAGGTTAGGTTTCAAATCTGATTTTATGACTTTGTGGCTGTGCCAGCTAGTGACCACTCCGCAGAGTTGCCTCTAGAACAAGATTCATGATGAAAAACGCTAACCTGTGTCTGATAGGGCTGCTCATGGTGTAGTGTACTAGTCTCCCCACTGTGGGGAGTGTTGCTCTGCTGCGGGGCTGAGGAACAGGCGTTGGCTGCTGGTGCTTTGTCAGTGTGGGGAAAATGCATATACAGTCGCTCTATCTGGCTGAGGTGGTCTGTGTGCGGCTCGGAGGTGGTTTTAGGCTGCTCCTGTGACACGACTGTGGGGCCATCCGTGGCCCCCTGCCTATTGGGGAGTGAGAGGGGGAGTGAGGAAGCTTCACTAGGGGCTTTGGGTGTGGGGTTCAAGTTGGCTGAGTTGTCCATATGGTAGTACCCTGATAAAGGGTTGTGGTAGTATGAGTTGGGGTTAGCGTGGTTGGTGTTGGTGTGTGTGACATTAGTGTAACCCAACACAGAGGAGAGAGGAACCACCTCTGTGTGAGAGACTGGGGGTCCACTCACCCCCTCCTCCATAGACTCACAGTCATCTTCCTCCTCCTCCTCTTCCTCCTCCTCAGAGTCACTAGTGTGCAGGCTGTCGGTGCTGCAGTCAGAGAGGCCGCTACATAAACTACTACCATCGTCCTCATCCTCGTACTCCTCCTCATCGTCTTCCTCATCTTCGTCTACTTCCTCTTCTAGATGCTGCTCTGCGTCGCTGGCGCTTGGCAGGTGCATGATGGGAGCCTGCAGGACTGGGATGTTGTCAGACATCAGGGGGTACTGCAGAGCACGCTGGACAGGGACGTTGACTGGTAGTTCTCCATGGTAACCATTGCCATTGGTGACCTGTGGTTGTTGTTGTTGCTCGCGGCTCATTTCCAGCTCCAGCTTCATGATGGTGTGCAGGAAGTGGGTACGAACACGGATGGGGTTGAACTCGATGCGGCCTGTGCTGTTACTGCAGCCCTCCTTGCTGCAACCGCATGGGAATGACATTCGATCTACCTGTACAGACAGACAACCAACGCCTCAGTTAGCCTCCAAAACTGGACGGTTCCCATTTCCAATGAATAACTAACACATAGACAGAGGCATAAACATAGCAGACGGTCAAACAGACAGACAGACAGACAAGGAAAAAGACAGGCAAACAGTCAGGCAAACATCCAGCCAGCCAATAGCGGGCCAGCGGGCCAGCTATCATTTAACAGGCAAACATACTGACAGAGGTAATTCAGGAGACCCTCACCACAGCTCCATTTACCTGGCACTTGATGCCGGCCAGGCTGCAAGCGCAGGTCGCGGGGTTGCACAGCCCCCTGCAGTCACAGCCGCACTCCTCCCGGGACACCCGGATGGCCCGCAGCTCGTGCTTCTCCTCCACGTCGATGCGTCGCACCCCGGACTCCCGGAGGAGAGCGCGGCGCCGCCTGGTGGTCATCGGCTGCAGGAAGAAGTACTCGTCCACCTCCGTGTTGTCCAGGTCGATGTCGTCCTCTGAGATATCGTCCAGGGTCAGCGATTCGGCCTCGTCCGACTCAACAGTGCCATTATTGGTCAGCTGGAGGAAAAACACACGAGTAGATGGTGATGCTCTCTAGCGATGCACACTGAGTATACCGAACATCTTCCTAATACTGACTGCTTGTGTTAGCGCATCCCCTTGTGTTGGATTAGAATCACTGCGATAACGCAGCTTAAAGTGCTAGTCAATACACTGAATAAATACATTGTAAACAATGTAAAGGTCATTTTGACGAGAAAGGACTGTGGCACTCAGGTTATTCATGTAATTTGTCATTAACCTTGAATTCATAACCTAGTCCTAATGCCACCCTGCTTTCCTGGTTATCCCCGGCTTACAAATGGGAAAACATTCCTTCCTCATCTCTCTTCTGTTAGCTGATTTCTAGCACAAAAATAGTTGGCATGCACCACATCGGTGTACAATGTAATGCACTTGGAGAAGTGCCACTGTGAATGCTTTACGCAATCTATTATTAATAAACTGCCTTTGCCACTGCACTGCTGGATACTCTAATACAAAGGCATAAAGGCACAGTCCAAAACTTTAGTTAGACGGAGTTAGGCAGAGTTGATTACTTTGAGTTACATTCACTACCTTTAGTTATATGGAATTGACTAAAGTTGACTAGCTTTTAGTTTGATGGAGAACTAAAGTTGACTACATTTAGGTTGATGGCGTTGACTAAAGTTGACTACCATTAGTTTGATGGAGTTGACTACCTATAGTTAGACAGAGTTCACTACCTTTAGTTGGACTATTGGTTCCCAAACTTGGGGTCGTGACCCCATGTGGGGTCACCTGATATGAAAATGGGGTCGCGGGAGATTTTCCAAAATCCCGAAGAAGAACAATGTACACTAGTGTTCAAATGTTTGGGTTCACTTAGAAATGTCCACATTTTTTGTCCATTAAAATAACAGAATAGTGTAGACATTGTTAATGTTGTAAATAACTATTGTAGCTGGAAACGGCAGATTGTTTTTGGAATATCTACATAGGCGTACAGAGGCCCATTATCAGAAACCATCACTCCTGTGTTCCAAAGGCACGTTGTGTTAGCTAATCCAAGTTTATCATTTTAAAAGGTTAATTGATCATTAGAAAACCCTTTTGCAATTATGTTAGCACAGCTGAAAACTGTTGTCCTGATTAAAGAAGCAATAAAACTGGTCTTCTTTAGACTAGTTGAGTATCTGAAGCGTCAGCATTTGTGGGTTCGATTACAGGCTCAAAATGGCCAGAAACAAAGACCTTTCTTCTGAAACTCAGTCTATTATTGTTCTGAGAAATTAAGGCTATTCCATGGGAGAAATTGCCAAGAAACTGAAGATCTCGTACAATGCAGTGTACTGCTCTCTTAACAGAACAGCGCAAACTTGCTATAACCAAAATAGAAAGAGGAGTGGGAGGCCCCGGTGCACAACTGAGCATGAGGGCAAGTACTTAAGTGTCTCACAAGTCCTCAACTGGCAGCATCATTAAATAGTACCCGCAAAACACCAGTCTCAATGTCAACAATGAAGAGGCGACTCCGGGATGCTGGATACCTTATGTTAGACTAATTTGAAATGGACTGTTATAGCCCCATATTAAAAGTATGTGATGGTCACAAGAATTTTCAGATATCAAAATGGGGTTCTGGGCTAAAAAAGTTTAGGAACCCCTATGTTAGATGGAGTTGACTACCTTGAGTTTGATGGAGTTGACTAAAGTTGACTACCTTGAGTTTGATGGAGTTGAGTTTCTCCTCTTTGAGGTGGTCTCGCAGCATGTCTCGGTGGCTTCTCTCCTGCTCCACAGCGAACTCCCCCAGAGTGTAGCGCTGCACCCAGCTGTGGCGCGTGGACATGCCCAGGGTGCTGCCGCCCTGCGTGGGCACACTAGTGAAGCCCTGGCGCCGGCTGAAGTAGTACACCGTCACACTCTCAAAGTGCACATTGCGTACCAGCAGACGCTTCTCACGCCTCAAGATAGAAGCGGCTGTTAGAGGGAGGGAGAAAAGAAGGGAGAAGGAGAGAGAAGAAGGGAGAAGGAGAGAGAAGGGAGAAGGAGAGAGGAGGGAGAGAAGGGAGAAGGAGAGAGAAGGAGGGAGAAGGAGGGAGGAGAGAGAAAAAGGGAGAAGGAGAGAGAAGAGGGGGGAAGGAGAGAGAAGAAGGGAGAAGGAGAGAGAAGGAGAGAGAAGGAGAGAGAAGTATGGAGAAGGAGAGAGAGGGGGCATTTAGAGACAAAGTATCACTATAGAAATGTTTTACTTAACCTTTATTTAACTAGCCAAGTCAGTTAAGAACAAATTACTATTTACAATGACAACCTACCCCCAGCCAAACCTGGACGACGCTGGGCCAATCACAGCCAGATGTGATACAGCCTGGGTTTGAACCGGGGACTACAGTGACACCTCTTGCACTCTTGCCTTAGATCGCTGCGCCAATCGAGAGTATTGCTGCTATTCATATCCCTATGGACCCTTTGAGTGAGTTCGAGCATCCCTAACATCCTCCCTGTCATCTAAAAACCCACAGGGAGCAGGAGCTAGGGGAGATCACCAGCTATGACTCCTAAAGAGACATGAAATCACACTACTCCCAAGAGTTACTTCCTGTTTCTCCCTATCATTCTAATACCGCTGAGGCTCTCTATGCTGGTGGCGCTTGAAGGAATCCCAGCTGATTTGAAAAGAAGTAGGTGAGGAAGAGGTTCTCGTAACTGGGAGTTTTTCCACTGAAAAGATGGAAGGCTACTCACTAGCAAAATGTAAGGCGCTATTTAATTCACTTGGGGTCAAATAGTTGACAGTGTTGTCCAAAGTTGGAAAAGCTGGTTTTGTTAGTTAAGCAGTCAAGTACATGCATGCTGGGTAAGCAACTCACGGGCGACGGGGGTGGAGGGGCCGGGGTTGACGCTGTCGCTGCTGTTCCCGCTGTCGCTGCCGGCAGAGACCTCGTCATCGGACCCCCGGAGAGAGAGGCAGGGGGGAGGGGCTGTCCACCTCCACCTCCTCAAACTTCCTCTTCAGGATCCCACTCATCCTGCCGTAGGTCTACCACCGAACGTCTGCCCCTGAGAGAGAGAGAGAAAGAATGTGGTAAGAAATGTTATTACCGTAATTGCACAAGAGTGTACATGGTTCGCTGAGCAAACCCATGCTACTGTACATGGTTGCTTAGTTCATGCCATGGTGGGCATTGATCTCTCCCAACAGGTATTGGACGATGTGTTAAGGTAAGTTGCTAGCTAGCATTAAACTTATCTTATAAAACACAATCAATCAATCAATCATAATCACTAGTTAACTACACATGGTTGATGATATTACTAGTTTATCTAGCGTGTCCTGCGTTGCATATAATTGATGCGGTGCGTATCGTTGCTCTAATGTGTACCTAACCATGAACAAGAATGCCCTTCTTAAAATCAATACACAGAAGTATATATTTTTGGCCTAATTTGCCAGAATTTTACATAATTATGACATAACATTGAAGGTTGTGCAATGTAACAGGAATATTTAGACTAATGGATGCCACCCGTTAGATAAAATACGGAACGGGTCCGTATTTCACTGAAAGAATAAACGTCTTGTTTTTGAGATGATAGTTTCCGGATTCGACCATATTAATGACCTAAGGCTCGTATTTCTGTGTGTTATTATGTTATAACTAAGTCTATGATTTGATAGAGCAGTCTGACTGAGCGGTGGTAGGCAGCAGCAGGCTGCACTTTGTGCATTTTGCCAGCAACTCTTCGTTGTGCGTCAAGCATTGCGCTGTGTATGACCTCAAGCCTATCAACTCCCAAGATTAGGCTGGTGTAACCAATGTGAAATGGCTAGCTAGTTAGCCGGGTGCGCGCTAATAGCGTTTCAAACGTCACTCGCTCTGAGACTTGGAGTAGTTGTTCCCCTTGCTCTGCATGGGTAACGCTGCTTCGAGGGTGGCTGTTGTCGTTGTGTTCCTGGTTCGAGCCCAGGGAGGAGCGAGGAGAGGGACGGAAGCTATACTGTTACACTGGCAATACTAAAGTGCCTATAAGAACATCCAATAGTCAAAGGTTAATGAAATACAAATGGTATAGAGAGAAATAGTCCTATAATTCCTATAATAACTACAACCTAAAACTTCGTACCTGGGAATATTGAAGACTCATGTTAAAAGGAACCACCAGCTTTCATATGTTCTCATGTTCTGAGCAAGGAACTTAAAAGTTAGCTTTCTTACATGGCACATATTGCACTTACTTTCTTCTCCAACACTGTGTTTTTGCATTATTTAAACCAAATTGAACATGTTTCATTATTTATTTGAGGCTAAATTGATTTTATTGATGTATTATATTAAGTTAAAATAAGTGTTCATTCAGTATTGTTGTAATTGTTATTATTACAACAAAAAAAACAATTGTCAGATTAATCGGTATCGGCTTTTTATGGTCCTCCAATAATCGGTATCGGCGTTGAAAAAGCATTATCGGTCGACCTCTAACCACTATCTACTGGATTTAATGGCTGTGTCACGTCTACTCCCACTCCTCCCCTTCGGCGTTTGATGTAACGGGTACACTAACCACCGGTCCTGGGATCCATCATTACACACACCTGGCATCAATCATTACGCGCACCTGCACATCATCATTATGCACACCTGGACTCCATTACCTCACTTATTACCTACCCTATATCTGGCACTCCCTTAGGTTCTTTCCCCAGTCGGTATTATTCCTGTGTTTATGCATAGACTCTACTGTTGTCTCGGTTCATGGTTGTTGTTTTATTAAAAGTTTCACCTGCTTCTCGACTCTCGGCGTCTCTGTTACAGAATACTGACTACAACAATGGAAGCAGCAGGAAAACAGAGTATCTCCCAGACGGTCGACGAGCAGGGATACCTTCTACGTCAACACCATGACCAGCTAGTACAACAGCTATGGAAGAGGTTCTTCACAGTGTGCAACGTCTTGAACATACCCGGAAGCGTTGCCGTCAACTAGCGTAGGATACTCTACAACCAATTGACCCAGCGAGCCAGCACAACCAGCACATTTAGCAACCCGCCCAGGTCAGGGAAGCCTGTTTGTCCCTCCCGGATAAATATGACGGCACCCCATCTAAATGCCGTGGCTTCCTACTTCAGTGCTCCCTCTACTTTATGCACCAAGTGGGAGCCCCCCCACCACCGAGAGGTCCAATGTTGCCATGGTTATTTCTCTGCTGACTGGGCGAGTGTTGGAATGGGCCACGGCCATCTGGGAGAGGAGAGTAAAGGAGCTATATTCATGAGGGTTTCATGGCTCTGTTCAAATGCATCTTTGATCATCCCTGGAGGGCAGAGGGAGGTGAGCGCCTACTCCAATTACAGCAGGGGGGCCAGACGGCTGCCTAGTTTTCGCTCACCTCCCGGACAGTAGCAACATCCAGCGGATGGATCGAGTGGGTGTTTCGTACGCTATTCAGAAGAGGTCTGCACGAGTAGGTCCAGATGGAACTGGCCTGTCGATGACAACCTCTGCTTGGACGCATTCATTGTGATGGCCGTCCCTCTGGATATCCTACTTCGGCAGCGTTGGCACTCATCGCTTCTCTCAGTGAACACTCTGGATCAGAGCCTGAACACATGGAGGTAGGGGTCACATGCCTCCCCATGACGCAGACTGAGCCAGATGGTGTTCTGTCTGTATTGTGGTCAAGGACTTCCTAATCTGGGATCCACAAGAGCAGAGTCACGTGATCTTCCACCTCCTGGGGCAGGAGTGCGTATTCCACCTTCATCACTTTCTGCTAAACTCTTTTTGGTGTCCATCATACTAGTTGACTGTCCCTCATGTACTGTGTCTACAGCGTTAGTGGATTCCGGTGCCACAGGGAACTTTATTGACCAGACCCTTGCCTCCTCTCTTAACATCTCATACCACCTCTCCTTTCCCGGTTCAAGCCCTCAATAGTTGGCCACTAGGATCCGGAACCATCACACACATCACCCAACCACTCACCCTCACGTGGAGTCCATTCATCAGGAGAACTTCCCTTCTACATTACCAGTTCACAAGATCTGCCTTGGCTTCAATGCCATAACCCCACCATCTCATGGTCGAGAATGAGAATCAGACTGGTCACCCGAATGCTGGTTCTACGTCGGTTGAGAGTCCTGTGGTTGCCCTTCAGCCCAACAACCCAGGTATACCAGGAGCTGGAGGAGGTATTCTCCAAGACCTGTGCCACCTGTCTTCCTCCTCATCGCCCCTGGGACTGTGCCATCAACCTGCTGGCAGGGTCTGTGCCTCCTCGCAGGAGCATCTACTCTCTGTCGGTGGCTGAGACCCAGGCCACGGAGGATTACATCCAAGAGGCGCTACAACAAGGACATCCTCTTCTCCTGCGTCAGCTGGCTTCATCTTTGTGCCCAAGAAAGATGGAGGGTTACGTCCATGTATTGATTACAAAGGACTCAATGAAATCAGCACAAAGTACTATTACACTCTCCCATTGTTTTCCGGCAGCTGTCGAAAAGCTCCATGGGGCCCATTTTATTATTAATTGTTTTACCAAATTGGACCTGCGGAGTGTGAACAAGCTCATCCACATCCAGGAGGGGGATGAATGGAAGACTGTTTAGCCCGATGTCTGGTCACCATGAGTACTTGGTGATGCCATTTGGCTTGGCCAATGCTCCATCAGTGTTTCAGGCATTCGTTAACTTTTTGGCGCACCCATCCCGTTAGCGGGATCATTTTCATCAACATCCGCTGAATTGCAGAGCGCCAAATTCAAATTAAATTACTAAAAATATTGAATGTTCATGAAATCACAAGTGCAATATAGCAAAACACAGCTTAGCTTGTTGTTAATCCACCTGACATGTCAGATTTCAAAAAAGCTTTTCGGCGAAAGCTATCCAAGCGTTTATGTTAGGACATCCCTCTCAGTAGACAAAACATTACAAACAGATAGCAGCAAAGTAGATTGGTCACGAAAGTAAGAAAAGCAATCAAATGAATCGCTTACCTTTGATGATCTTCGGATGTTTGCACTCACGAGACTCCCAGTTACACAATAAATGTTACATAAAGATTATTGTTAAATCCAAAAACCTCCATTTACAGGCGGTGGGGATACCCACAGAACCTTTTCGCATTCTCTCTTCAAGTAGCCTCCTGTAACCGGCGACAGTGCGCACAGGAGCCGGGAGACATTCTACCCGACCAATGACCCAAACCATCAGCCGAGGTAAGGGCACCCGGGAGAGGAGGTCACTATCGGAAACACCAAGCTCCCTAAAGAATGCTACTCGATTGTCAAGAGAACCTGTGCCACGGATTAGTAGGGGAACAGTGCCAGCCATCCCCTAGTCTCGTACAGAAATAGATTCAAGTGAGGGCAGTCTGAGCATGCGCCGAGACATACAAGACAACCAACGTGAGTATCTTGGGGCATGGTCGCGAATCCGATCCCGGCTTGTTAGCCTTCGTCGTTTCGGTAGCGTAAAGCCTTAGCTATAGCCAGGCCAAGCAATTAGAAGAATAACTAATTGTTTGTGATTGGGAAACGTAATTATGACATAACATTGAAGGTTGTGCAATGTAACAGGAATATTTAGACTAATGGATGCCACCCCTTAGATAAAATACGGAACGGTTCCGTATTTCACTGAAAGAATAAACGTCTTGTTTTCGAGATGATAGTTTCCGGATTCGACCATATTAATGACCTAAGGCTCATATTTCTGTGTGTTATTATGTTATAACTAAGTCTATGATTTGATAGGGCAGTCTCTTGTTTCAAGAGGACCACAATGGAAATAAGTCCCAGACGTTGTTGTGTGTTATCCTCCATGATGTTACTCATGTGCCTGTATGGCTTCTCAAGTTTTCTGTGTTCTTGTTTTTTGTTTTTAAATGGTCGAGTGAATAAACTAGACTAAAATTCAAACACAACCCCCCATGGTGACAGTATGGGGAGATGGTGGGAACTGGGTTAGGGTTTCCGTGGCTAAATCCAAGCATCATGTACCGACTTCCTACACTTCATTTCAGTCACGTATTCTCATTCCCATCTTCAGAATCCAGCACTCCGTGCACCATGCTACCTATTCCTTGAAAACCCGGCGGCGGTTGCCATGACAACGGTGTCATCGTATACATGTGTCTTATTAAGAGACATGTTTAATTCGGACAGTCATCGCCTGTTTTAGACATTATGGATACTATGTGCAAAACAATACCACTTAAAACGGTGGTTTACTGTCCACACAAATCCCAATCTCATAATAAATGCCTCCTTGAACTGGTACCGGATGACATCATGCACCACAACAGAACAGAACATGGGAGCAGACTACCCTGCAATGGCAGTGAGAGAATAGGTGGAGGGAGACTCCCCTTCGCTTGCTTAAAACCACCTCTCTCTCTCTCTGTCTCTCTCTCTCTGTCTCTCTGTCTCTCTGTCTCTCTCTGTCTCTCTCTCTGTCTCTCTCTCTCTGTCTCTCTCTCTCTCTCTGTTTCTCTCTCTCTTTGTCTCCGTCTCTCTCTCTCTCTCTCTCTCTCTGTCTCTCTTTCTCTCTCTGTCTCTCTCTCTCTCTCTCTGTCTCTCTCTCTCTCTCTCTGTCTCTCTCTCTCTGTTTCTCTCTCTCTCTGTCTCCGTCTCTCTCTCTCTCTGTCTCTCTTTCTCTCTCTCTCTCTGTCTCTCTCTCTCTCTCTCTGTCTCTCTTTCTCTCTCTGTCTCTGTCTCTCTCTCTCTCTGTTTCTCTCTCTCTGTCTCCGTCTCCGTCTCTCTCTCTCTCTCTGTCTCTCTTTCTCTCTCTGTCTCCGTCTCTCTCTCGCTCTCTCTGTATCTCTTTCTCTCTCTGTCTCTCTCTCTCTCTGTCTCTCTCTCTCTCTGTTTCTCTCTCTCTCTGTCTCCATCTCTCTCTCTCTCTCTCTCTCTCTCTCTCTCTCTCTCTGTCTCTGTCTCTCTGAAGAACAGTAAGCAGCAGGATATACACTGGGAACACAACGCTGCATAAGCTCCCTCCACACCAGATGCTACACAGTGTCCTGTGCTGAATGGATCCCATTCGCGAGTTCCCCTCATAAAATGTAAAAGTACCAAAGGCGAGGAAATATTACCACCACACTTCAATAATCTATGTGACCACTGACTGACCTGTGTCGTATCGCCTTGCAAACTCCAGGAATCCTCTAGCGCTTCTCCACATTATTCACTATATAAACGTCCACATCGATAGGGCTCCCAGAAGAACAGACCTTGCTGCTACCCTCTTACTTGTTGTTTAGCACCCAGGAGTCTGTCGAGGGTTCACAATCTTTCTCTCAATTCAATTCAATTCAATTCAAGGGGCTTTATTGGCATGGGAAACATGTGTTAACAGTGCCAAAGCAAGTGAAGTAGATAATGTACAAAAGTCAAATAAACAATAAAAATGAACAGTAGACATTACACGCACAGCAGTTCCAAAAGTATAAAGACATTTCAAATGTATAATTGTGTCTATATACTGTACATTGTTGTAATGATGTGCAAATGGTTAAAGTACAAAAAGGTAAAATAAATAAACATAAATATGGGTTGTATTTACAATGGTGTTTGTTCTTCACTGGTTGACCTTTTCTTGTGGCAACAGGTCCAAATATTGCTGCTGTGATGCACACTTTGGAATTTCACCCAGTAGATTTGGGAATTCATCCAAATTGGGTTTGTTTTCGAATTCTTTGTGGATCTGTGTAATCTGAGGGAAATATGTGTCTCTAATATGGTCATACATTTGGCAGGAGGTTAGGAAGTGCAGCTCAGTTCCCACCTCATTTTGTGGCAGTGTGCATATAGCCTGTCTTCTCTTGAGAGCCAGGTCTGCCTTCTCAATAACAAGGCTACGCTCACTGAGTCTGTACATCATCAAAGCTTTCCTTAAGTTTGGGTCAGTCACAGTGGTCAGGTATTCTGCCACTGTGTACTCTCTGTTTAGGGCCAAATAGCATTCTAGTTTGCTATTTTTTTTGTTAATTCTTTCCAATGTGTCTAATTGTGTTGCTGTCCTGGGGCTCTGTGGGGTGTGTTTGTGTTTGTGAACAGAGCCCCAGGACCAGCGTGCTTAGGGGACTCTTCTCCAGGTTCATCTCTCTGTAGGCGATGGCTTTTTTATGGAAGGTTTGGGAATCGCTTCCTTTTAGGAGGTTGTAGAATTTAACATCCCTTTTCTGGATTTTGATAATTAGCGGGTATCGGCCTAATTCTGCTCTGCATGCATTATCTCTCTCTACCCCCTCTCTGCCTCTCTCTCTCTCTCTGGTGTTGCTTGCTGTCAGCTTTCTCAGACAGTTTCTCTCTCCCCTCTAGCTCTCTCTCTATCTCGCTTTCTCTCACCCTCCGTTTCCACACAAAGACTCGTTAGCTTGTGCTGGCTGAAGTGCCGAAGCCTGACTGAGGTAGAGGAGGAAGTCCTTGGAGATCACAAGAGAAAGAGGATAGAATGAAAGAATAGGCGAGAGAGGGGGGGGGGTGTAATCAGACAATTTCGACAAAATAGCAAAAAGGGCAAGGAGACAGATCTGCAATACGAAATCTCCCTTTTATAATCCCAAACCCTGCACTGCCCCCTGTATAACAGACAGACACAACAACACTGTGTCACTATACAGGCTCAGGTTGCCACAAATAGCATGAGTGACAAAGCTTAGTGGGAAGCACCGATGCCAGTCCTGACCCTGTCCACAGACACTCAGTCTCGATTATGAATACGGGGCCAACTGTCAACTCATCTTAACTCACTGCCCTAAAATACCCGTTTGCATCTCCCCTCTTCCTCTCTCTCTACTACCCTTTCCTCTCCTCTCTCCTCCTCCTGCATTCATGTTTGGATTCATTGGGTTAATGGTGTGTGTGTGTCATACAGCAGAAAGGAGCCCTGACTCACTCGCTGCAGTGAGACTGGTTGAATTAGCGCTAACCTAGCTAGCCAGGCTCCATTCAGCCTCCAGGAAGGGAGGTTGAGAAATGAAGCCCTCTCTAGATTCTAGAATGACCTCACAGAGAGGGTCAGTTGAACGGGATTCCTAGAGGAACGGCCCCTAGGGTCATCTGGCGCTGAAGAAGTCTACTGCTACAGACATGCACGCCCCCATGCACACACTCACACACACGGAGGCATGCAGACACACAGACCTGTTTTCACCTCTGGGTACAGGGAGTACAGGGGAGCAGGGCTGGGTAAGGCAGGGAAGGGCTGGAGGGGACTGAAGGAGATGTGAGGGAGTTGACTTTATGGAACAATGTTTCCTCTTCCTATCCACCCACCCACACCCACCTACACAAATGTGCTATTTCTTTCAGTCAGAGTTGAAAATGTTGCTGGATTGCCAGAATTTAGAGACAGAGAGAGAGAGAGAGAGGACAGACAAAGACTAAGAGGAAAATCTAAAATTAGACTAGGCACCATCGAACAAATCACGGAACGATGCCATTCATATGTTCTGCCATTATATTTCAAATAGACATGAGTCATGAGCAATACCAGACAGAGAGCTGTATCTCCCTTATTCAGAGAGCTGTATCTCCCTTATTCAGAGAGCTGTATCTCCCTTATTCAGAGAGCTGTATCTCCCTTATTCAGAGAGCTGTATCTCCCTTATTCAGAGGGCTGTATCTCCCTTATTCAGAGAGCTGTATCTCCCTTATTCAGAGAGCTGTATCTCCCTTATTCAGAGAGCTGTATCTCCCTTATTCAGAGAGCTGTATCTCCCTTATTCAGAGGGCTGTATCTCCCTTATTCAGAGAGCTGTATCTCCCTTATTCAGAGAGCTGTATCTCCCTTATTCAGAGGGCTGTATCTCCCTTATTCAGAGAGCTGTATCTCCCTTATTCAGAGAGCTGTATCTCCCTTATTCAGAGGGCTGTATCTCCCTTTTCAGAGAGCTGTATCTCCCTTATTCAGAGGGCTATGGTCTTATAATGGTACCATGGGTGAAAATAACAAGATAAACTTCTGCTTTAAGATGGAAGGTGACAGAAAGGCGTTACACCATCAGTCCCTCTACGACTATTCTGACTGTCCTCTGTGTGTGTCTGTGTGTGTGTGTGTCTCTCTCTCTGCGTGTGTGTGTGTGTGTGTGTGTGTGTGTGTGTGTGTGTGTGTGTGTGTGTGTGTGTGTGTGTGTGTGTGTGTGTGTGTGTGTGTGTGTGTGTGTGTGTGTGTGTGTGTGCGTGCGTGCGTGCGTGCGTGCGTGCGTGCGTGCGTGCGTGCGTGCGTGCGTGCGTGCGTGCGTGCGTGTGTGTGTGTAGCAGCTACAGTTTACCCATACATGAATGAAAACTGGTTGCTATAGCAATACCAGACATATAGCACCCAGACACACAGCCTATCGAGAGAAGGAATACCCTTCCATCTTAAACCAGCACACCACTCAAATCCTATAAGGGACATTCTACTTCTAAATTCTACTTGGACATGACAGAATAGAATGGCTTGTTAGGCTGATATAGTATTGGGGAGGGCTGACATTCTGTCAGTATGCACTCACAGTCTAAAGCTTTTGGAGAACAAAGCCCAACGTAAGATCATTAACTATTTGCAAAGTGAATCTACGGACACTTGTCTCATGAGCTAACACGTCACTGGAAATCACATTCAGTCTGTCGAAAATGTTAAGCACATGCACTCTAATGAGAGGTATAACATAGATTCATTTACCACTGACTGAATAAACAGTAGCCTTTACCACTGCACAAAATATGGCCTAGCTGTTGGAAGCACGACAAGAGGAGATAGTGGAGACGTCCAATTACTACTGTATGTGTCCTAGAGCGAGTTAGTGAGCCCCTTTCCGTTGCTCTCCTCTCCCTCTCTTCTCCTAGTGACTGGTGAAACTAATTGTGCTGCATTTCAAATCTGCTACTGATTTCTCTCCCAGCCACTGTCTATTTCTCTCTCTTTCTCTCCTCTCTCTCTCTCACCCACACTTCCTCTTTCTGTCTATTTCTCTCCCTCTTTCTCATTTCAACTTCTCTCTCCCTTTCCCTCTCTATCTCTCTCTCACTCTGTCTCTCTCTCTCTCAACATCCCTCTCTCACTGTCTGTTTCTCTCTCTCTCAAAATCCCCCTCTCTCTCTTTCTGTGTTTCACTCTATATGTTTCTCACTCTGTCTGTTTCTCTCTCTCTCAACATCCACCTCTCTCTCTTTCTGTGTTTCTCTCTCTATATGTTTCTCACTCTGTCTGTTTCTCTCTCTCTCAACATCCACCTCTCTCTCTTTCTGTGTTTCTCACTCTGTCTGTTTCTCACTCTGTCTGTTTCTCTCTCTCTCAACATCCCCCTCTCTCTCTTTCTGTGTTTCTCTCTCTATATGTTTCTCACTCTGTCTGTTTCTCTCTCTCTCAACATCCCCCTCTCTCTTTCTGTGTTTCTCTCTCTATATGTTTCTCACTCTGTCTGTTTCTCTCTCTCTCAACATCCCCCTCTCTCTCTTTCTGTGTTTCTCTCTCTATATGTTTCTCACTCTGTCTGTTTCTCTCTCTCTCAACATCCCCCTCTCTCTCTTTCTGTGTTTCTCTCTCTATATGTTTCTCACTCTGTCTGTTTCTCTCTCTCTCAACATCCCCCTCTCTCTCTTTCTGTGTTTCTCTCTCTATGTTTCTCTCTCCTCTCCCTTTCTCTATCCAAATCAACTTCTTTCTCTCTCCCTTGCTCTCTCTCTCTCTCTCATATTATCTCTCTCCCTTGCTCTCTCTCTCTCTCATATTATCTCTCTCCCTTGCTCTCTCTCTCTCTCATATTATCTCTCTCCCTTGTTCTCTCTCTCTCTCATATTATCTCTCTCCCTTGTTCTCTCTCTCTCTCATATTATCTCTCTCCCTTGCTCTCTCTCTCTCTCATATTATCTCTCTCCCTTGCTCTCTCTCTCTCTCTCTCATATTATCT
This sequence comes from Oncorhynchus gorbuscha, assembly GCF_021184085.1. Lineage (NCBI taxonomy): Eukaryota > Metazoa > Chordata > Actinopteri > Salmoniformes > Salmonidae > Oncorhynchus > Oncorhynchus gorbuscha. The sequence continues at coordinate 51,227,714 of NC_060193.1, forward strand.
CTCTCCCTTGTTCTCTCTCTCTCTCATATTTATCTCTCTCCCTTGTTCTCTCTCTCTCTCCCTTGCTCTCTCTCTCTCTCATATTATCTCTCTCCCTTGCTCTCTCTCTCATATTATCTCTCTCCCTTGCTCTCTCTCTCTCTCTCTCATATTATCTCTCTCCCTTGCTCTCTCTCTCTCATATTATCTCTCTCCCTTGCTCTCTCTCTCTCTCTCATATTATCTCTCTCCCTTGCTCTCTCTCTCTCTCATATTATCTCTCTCCCTTGCTCTCTCTCTCTCTCATATTATCTCTCTCCCTTGCTCTCTCTCTCTCTCATATTATCTCTCTCCCTTGCTCTCTCTCTCATATTATCTCTCTCCCTTGTTCTCTCTCTCTCTCATATTATCTCTCTCCCTTGCTCTCTCTCTCTCTCATATTATCTCTCTCCCTTGCTCTCTCTCTCTCATATTATCTCTCTCCCTTGCTCTCTCTCTCATATTATCTCTCTCCCTTGCTCTCTCTCTCATATTATCTCTCTCCCTTGCTCTCTCTCTCATATTATCTCTCTCCCTTGTTCTCTCTCTCTCTCATATTATCTCTCTCCCTTGCTCTCTCTCTCTCTCATATTATCTCTCTCCCTTGCTCTCTCTCTCTCTCTCTCTCATATTATCTCTCTCCCTTGCTCTCTCTCTCTCTCTCTCTCATATTATCTCTCTCCCTTGCTCTCTCTCTCTCTCTCTCTCATATTATCTCTCTCCCTTGCTCTCTCTCTCTCTCTCTCTCATATTATCTCTCTCCCTTGCTCTCTCTCTCTCTCATATTATCTCTCTCCCTTGCTCTCTCTCTCTCTCATATTATCTCTCTCCCTTGCTCTCTCTCTCATATTATCTCTCTCCCTTGCTCTCTCTCTCTCATATTATCTCTCTCCCTTGCTCTCTCTCTCATATTATCTCTCTCCCTTGCTCTCTCTCTCATATTATCTCTCTCCCTTGCTCTCTCTCTCATATTATCCCTCTCCCTTGTTCTCTCTCTCTCTCATATTATCTCTCTCCCTTGCTCTCTCTCTCTCTCATATTATCTCTCTCCCTTGCTCTCTCTCTCTCTCTCTCTCATATTATCTCTCTCCCTTGCTCTCTCTCTCTCTCTCATATTATCTCTCTCCCTTGCTCTCTCTCTCTCTCATATTATCTCTCTCCCTTGCTCTCTCTCTCTCTCATATTATCTCTCTCCCTTGCTCTCTCTCTCATATTATCTCTCTCCCTTGCTCTCTCTCTCATATTATCTCTCTCCCTTGCTCTCTCTCTCTCTCATATTATCTCTCTCCCTTGCTCTCTCTCTCATATTATCTCTCTCCCTTGCTCTCTCTCTCTCTCATATTATCTCTCTCCCTTGTTCTCTCTCTCTCTCTCATATTATCTCTCTCCCTTGCTCTCTCTCTCTCTCATATTATCTCTCTCCCTTGCTCTCTCTCTCATATTATCTCTCTCCCTTGCTCTCTCTCATATTATCTCTCTCCCTTGCTCTCTCTCTCTCTCATATTATCTCTCTCCCTTGCTCTCTCTCTCTCTCTCATATTATCTCTCTCCCTTGCTCTCTCTCTCTCTCATATTATCTCTCTCCCTTGCTCTCTCTCTCATATTATCTATCTCCCTTGCTCTCTCTCTCTCTCATATTATATCTCTCCCTTACTCTCTCTCTCTCATATTATCTCTCTCCCTTGCTCTCTCTCTCTCTCATATTATCTCTCTCCCTTGCTCTCTCTCTCTCTCATATTATCTCTCTCCCTTGCTCTCTCTCTCTCTCATATTATATCTCTCCCTTACTCTCTCTCTCTCATATTATCTCTCTCCCTTGCTCTCTCTCTCTCATATTATCTCTCTCCCTTGCTCTCTCTCATATTATCTCTCTCCCTTGCTCTCTCTCTCCCTCATATCATCTCTCTCCCTTGCTCTCTCTCTCTCTCATATTATCTCTCTCCCTTGCTCTCTCTCATATTATCTCTCTCCCTTGCTCTCTCTCTCCCTCATATCATCTCTCTCCCTTGCTCTCTCTCTCTCTCATATTATCTCTCTCCCTTGCTCTCTCATATTATCTCTCTCCCTTGCTCTCTCATATTATCTCTCTCCCTTGCTCTCTCTCTCTCTCTCATATTATCTCTCTCCCTTGCTCTCTCTCTCTCTCTCTCTCATATTATCTCTCTCCCTTGCTCTCTCTCTCTCAAATTATCTCTCTCCAATCAAACATGGAGCAAGGTGATGCAAAGTAATTACCTCAATGAATGTGGAAGGTGAGAGGTGCTGTGTATCTCCTGTCCGCATTCTGTCTGAGAGTTTATTTCATGGAAAGTCTCCAGACAGAAGCCTTAAAGAGGTGTGAGCATGGTTGGCTATGATTAGGGGGTTGGAGAATAAGTTTACTAAACCTGCAAATAAAACCCAGATGAACATTTGTCCACTAAACCAAGGCAAATACAAAGAATACTATACTTTTACAGTGGTTAATATATATAATATATATATAGATTTTTTATTATACTAAATAATCCCAAATAATGATGATCTCTTACAAGTAATGAACATGTGAAATGAATGAATCACACTTTCAGCTGACCTCAGCACCCTGGTTAATTCCTAGATGTTACCTTTTGTAAGCTGCTTGTCCTCTCCTAGGGGGTGAACAGCAATATGCTGCTGGAGACTGAGTGAACATTCCAATCAGCTGCCATGGCAACCAGCCACGAGGGGGAGGGGGGTGGAGGCGAGGGGAGAGCACTATGCTGAAGCATGAGTTGGACTGGGAAGTATACCACATCTCACAAAGAAGAACTGTTATGTATGCTAGCCAGGAGGGGCGATGAGTATAGATGTAATTAATATACAGTGTGGTTGCACACAATAGTTATGGAGCTGTATCAATGACAATACAGAATGATCCATTGAAATATAGAATAGTAATACAATTCTACATGTAAAATACAGTATAGACGATCATATTATTACTATGCATTATGAAGCATTCATTGGAAGTGTGACTAGAATACTATCTTTAACAGACAATGATGCAACCGCTTTCTTTCTTTCTTTCTCTTCTCTCTCTCTCTCTCTCTCTCTCTCTCTCTCTCTCTCTCTCTCTCCTCGTTATTAAATTGTAACAATGTATCCTTCACCCTAATAATATACAGTCAAAGCCTGATGAAAACATGGCATGACACCTAGTAATATAATTTATGCATTGGGAATTGCTTGATGATGGATTTGATAGACAGATGTTGACAGACAGAGAATCAGGGTGACCTTTACAGTGTGTGTGTGTGTGTGTGTGTGTGTGTGTGTGTGTGTGTGTGTGTGTGTGTGTGTGTGTGTGTGTGTGTGTGTGTGTGTGTGTGTGTGTGTGTGTGTGTGTGTGTGTGTGTGTGTGTGTGTGTGTGTGTGTGTGTGTCTTTGCATTGTATTGTGTAATAACACCCCATACTTCTCCAGTTCTATTTTCTCTCCCCTGATATCTCCTGTAGAGATAATAACCATGTGGTGGTGCACAAAGAGAGGTTCTACCCAGATAAATCAAGCATCATTCAGCCTGCACGGACACTTAGCTGCCCCACTCACTACACGATGACTTCTCCCATCAGGAACCTTTTAGGAAATGCCAGACAGCTAACAGGGCTGCTAGTTGGACAGACCTTATATGGAGTGTATGTTTAAAGTCAGTCTATACAAACCGGAACAACAATGCTTGGACAAGTTAAAGCCAACCTACCTTAGATGCTGAGAGATCAAGTTAGGTTGTTGGCATGAGAAGTTGCTGGCCTGTAAGGAAATGCACACAGGTGAGGACTGATGAGCTCCTCTATTCTTATTTGACAATGGCTGAAATATAGTGAGACACAATTCACTAATAGTGTGGTCCTCATAGAAACTACTCATGCAGTGAGACACAGCTTATAGTGAGAGTTTGGCTTGGGGAAGTGGAAAGCAGGCATTGCTGCCCCCCCCACCACTACCTCCTCCTCCCCCTTCTCCTCTTGTGATGAATAATTGGTTCCCAGGGGACTCAGGAGTGGGGCCCAGCAGTTCTACACACACAGTTTCCCTTTCTCAACAGACTGACTGGGGCAGTAGCCTCCTCTCTGCAGCACTGAAGTGTGTGTGTGTGTGTGTGTGTGTGTGTGTGTGTGTGTGTGTGTGTGTGTGTGTGTGTGTGTGTGTGTGTGTGTGTGTGTGTGTGTGTGTGTGTGTGTGTGTTTACAAGAGTATAGATTTTTTATGATAAGACGTGTAAATACAGTTTAATCAATCTGTTTTAACTATGCATAACCTTGGAATAAGTTCAACAGAAAAGGTTAAACTATGATGTTATTAATTATACATTTTTTGGGGGTACTCGCATATACACTACAACTTATATATAACCAACGTCAAATTGTTTTAATAATAAAACATAGTGGTGAAACCTTTTGAATGAAAACGTAATGTAGTTATGCCTGTGACAAAGCAAGAAAACCTGAAGGCTCTGAGGCCTCTATGACAAACCACGTATCCTACAACAAAATGTACTATTCTATTCCAAAACACTTTATATTTGCAAAATATGTGCATTGTTAGAGTAACATCTCTCAAATCATGCACTCACTCAGCTTGTTTAAGATTCAGATAGTGAAAAAGCACAGCGCTCAGGGTATCGCGGTATACCGTGCTATATAGGAATTGAAAAGGCTAGAGGGAAATACTAATACAGAGGTATCAAAAGCAGTGACTTACCAATCATCTTGTCAAACCCATCACGAAAAACTGGCAACTGTATAAAATTACGTCCCGTACTGGCTAAAATAAACAAATCTCAATGACAACTGTTAAATCAAAGGCTAATTGTCAATGCAGTTTAAATTATATTTGCGCACCATACACACAAACGCATAACAGAGTGATATGGTTCTGTAACTGATTATGTTGTAAATGAATTAGTAGGTTTTGCAGCACGACTGATGCGTGGAGGTCTTTTCGGCTGCGCGCGCTGACAATGGTGGAGAGAAAGGGGTTGACACGAGCCCTACAGGCAACGTGACTACGGTTAGCCAATCATTCCCAGGTGAATGAAATTATACGTGGACTACCAAAGTGTCGGCTACTGTAGCAAACGATTACACGTTTTTGAAACATGGCAGCCTATCTTTGAAAACATAAAACAATATTTTTGTCAACTCCAACAAAAATAATTGTGGTCTTTGGTCTTCAGATAAGAAGCTGCGTGTGTGCGCGCGCGCGTGCGTGTGTGTGTTGCTCAGCTATGGATTTGGTGCGGTGGAAATGTTTTGCTGCCATCCAGTGGAAAGCTTGGCTAGCCTCTCAGCGGGGTATTTAAAATAATTAACCATGTATTGTTTTATGTATTCAGCTGTCAAGAATAAGTATTATATTTGAATGTCGTAGCTGAGGTACAGAAACACCCTGCCCGGATGTGTCCACCAGTTGTTATAGTTGTATAATAACTAATATATATAGTATATTCTGTATAATTATCATGTGATATTTAATTACATTTGTTTTATCCAAGTGTTGGATTTGGGTATAGCACATCGTTTATTTGAATAGATTACTTAATAGCAACTACTTGGGGACATTTGCAGCATTGGTCTATTTTTTTATTTTTATCAATGGGTACTGGAGAGCGTGATATTAGAGCCAGTAGACAGTAGAGGGCGCTCACAGCCTACACACTGCACTGGCTCCGTTCTGTTCCATTTCCAGTCTCTGGTTTCACAGACGTATTTGATCATTCTTTTGTTGCTGAGAATTTTCCTGCACAACAGGAAATGTAAACCTGTAGTGTGTTTGAGTTGACAAAAAGCTTCTAAATTTGTAATTTCCACTTTGACATTTCAGACTTGATTTACCTTAACGAAAAATGTATCAACCTCTTCAAAAATATCCATCAATTGTAATCCACATAATAATTCAAATGTCCTTTCCTGCTGTAAAAAACTGGCTCAAATTAAGATCCTGCATCTGTATTAATGACAGGCACTGTAGGGCTCATTGCAGTCTACATACACAAAGGTAACTCATGTTGATTGTCTTGCACATTCATCGTCTTCCATCTGTCTTTGGAACAGAGTCTTACTTTAGTACCTGGGAAAGTACCCTAGTACCCTTATCCCCTGTTGACTCTAGCTGCATTGTAATGAGAGCTAAATGAGACAGAGTCACTTTTTTCAGCAGCAGCAGCAGTAGAGAGAGAGAGAGAGAGAGAGAGAGAGAGAGGTGGCTGAGAAATGTCCAGATACCATCTGAGTTTGTTTAAAGAACGGTCTGGTCTGGGCAGAGTACCAAGCCAAACAAGCTAACTTTGGCCTAAAGCTTAGGATAAGTTAAATAGCTCTTTGCTTGTAGCCTAGTCATTCCCCTCCAAAACTTCAAGATGAAGCTTTCCCTCACTAAAATGGTGAACTCTCAACTGTCTATGTTGCAATCTGTCTCTTCAGTCTGGGTTCCGGGAAGTCAGTCATTAAACTATCCCCCCCGGCTGTCAAGAGAACATGACGAATGATTGAACGGGGGAAGCAGTGTAACGTTTGGGGAGAAAAAATCTTCAATAACAGTTTATGCATGGTTCTTTTGGTCAAGCATTGTGAGAAGTTCACTCAAATGGACATTTGTTTAAAGATGTATAGTCAATAAATAAGGAAGGTCAATACACTGTTTAACACCTATCGTGAGATAAGCACAACTAAATCATATAAAAGGAAATGTCCCATAACGTCCAAGGCATTGAGTGAGATAAGCACAACTAAATAATGTAAAAGGAAATGTCCCATAACGTCCAAGGCATTGAGTGAGATAAGCACAACTAAATCATATAAAAGGAAATGTCCCATAACGTCCAAGGCATTGAGTGAGATAAGCACAACTAAATAATATAAAAGGAAATGTCCCATAACGTCCAAGGCATTGAGTGAGATAAGCACAACTAAATAATATAAAAGGAAATGTCCCATAACGTCCAAGGCATTGATGTCATGTTTTGTCTTAGATTGTCTTGTCATTTTGCTTTTCCTTCTGTTCGTTTTCCCCCTGCTGGTCTTTTTAGGTTCGTTCCCCTTTTTCTCTCTCCCTTCCTCTCTCTCTTCTCTCTATCGTTCCGTTCCTGCTCCCAGCTGTTCCTATTCCCCTAATCAATCATTTAGTCTTCCCACACCTGTTCCATATCTTTTTCCCTGATTAGAGTCCCTATTTCTCCCCTTGTTTTCCGTTCCTGCCCTGTCGGATCCTTGTCTATTGTTCACCGTGCTGTGTCTATGTATCGCCCTGTCGTGTCGTGTTTCCCTCAGATGCTGCGTGGTGAGCAGGTGTCTGAGTCTGCTACGTTCAAGTGCCTTCCCGAGGCAACCTGCAGTTCTTGATCAAGTCTCCAGTCTGTTCTCGTCATTACGAGTAGAATTATGTCTTATGATTGTAGATTTGCTTTACTGGATTAAAGACTCTGTTTTCGCCAAGTCGCTTTTGGGTCCTCATTCACCTGCATAACAGAAGGATCCGACCAAGAATGGACCCAGCGACTATGGATTCTCTCTACTCTACTCTCGAGTTCCAGGGAGCGATGCTCGGCAGACACGAGCAGGAATTGTCTGCTGCTCGGCATGCCGTTGAAACCCTGGCCGCTCAGGTCTCCGACCTCTCAGGACAGTATCAGAGTCTTCGTCTCGTGTCACCAGCTACTTCCGGTTCTTCCGAGCCTCCGGAACCTAGGGTTAATAACCCACCATGTTATTCTGGGCAGCCCACTGAGTGCCGCTCCTTTCTCACCCAGTGTGATATAGTGTTCTCTCTCCAACCCAACACATACTCAGAGAGAGAGCTCGGATTGCCTACGTCATATCACTACTTACTGGTCGGGCTCGGCAGTGGGGCACAGCTATCTGGGAGGCAAGCGCTGAGTGTACTAACAATTATCTGAACTTTAAAGAGGAGATGATAAGGGTTTTTGATCGCTCAGTTTTTGGGAAAGAAGCTTCCTGGTCCCTGTCTTCCCTATGTCAAGGTAATCGATCCATAACGGATTACTCTATAGAGTTTCGCACTCTTGCTGCCTCCAGTAACTGGAACGAGCAGGCGTTGCTCGCTCGTTTTCTGGAGGGACTCCACGCTAAGGTTAAGGATGAGATTCTCTCTCGGGAGGTTCCATCCAGCGTGGATTCTTTGATTGAACTCGCTATTCGCATTGAACGACGGGTAGATCTTCGTCACCGAGCTCATAGAAGAGAGCTCGCGTTAACTGTGTCTCCCCTCTCTCCGACACTACCGTCTTTCCCCACTGACTCAGGTGTTGAGCCCATGCAGCTGGGGGTATTCGCATCTCGACTAAGGAGAGGGAACGGAGAATCACCAACCGCCTCTGTCTCTATTGCGGTTCCGCTGGTCATTTTGTCATTTCATGTCCAGTTAAAGGCCAGAGCTCATCAGTAAGCGGAGGGCGACTGATAAGCGCTACTAGACGGTCCTCTCCGTCAAGTACCTGTACTACCTTACCGGTCCATCTACGCTGGACCGGATCGGCAGCTTCCTGCAGTGCATTAATAGACTCTGGGGCAGAGGGCTGTTTTATGGACGAAGCCTGGGCGCGGGAACATGACATTCCTCTCAGACAGTTAGGGAGCCCACGGTCATGTTTGCCTTGGATGGTAGTCCTCTCCCCAGTATATTATATGAAACACTACCTTTAACCCTCACTGTATCTGGTAACCATAGTGAGACCATTTCTTTTTTGATTTTTTGTTCACCTTTTACACCTGTTGTTTTGGGTCATCCCTGGCTAGTGTGTCATAATCCTTCTTTTGATTGGTCTAGTAATTCTATCCTTTCCTGGAACGTTTCTTGTCATGTGAAGTGTTTAATGTCTGCTATTTCTCCTGTTTGTTCTGTCCCCTCTTCTCAGGAGGAACCTGGTGATTTGATAGGAGTGCCGGAGGAGTATCATGGTCTGCGCACGGTCTTCAGTCGGTCCAGAACCAACTCCCTTCCTCCTCACCGGTCGTATGATTGTTGTCCTGTTCTCTTCAAGAAGCGTTTTGCATCCGCTCCTATCCTTGTTGCACCTGACGTCACTAAACCGTTTATTGTTGAGGTTGACGCGTCGGGGGTGGGCGTGGGAGCCATTCTGTCCCAGCGCTCCGATACTGACGATGGGGTCCACCCTTGTGCGTATTTTTCTCATCGCCTGTCACCGTGGGAACGTAACTATGATGTGGCTAACCGCGAACTGCTCGCCATCCGTTTAGCCCTAGGCAAATGGCGACAGTGGTTGGAGGGGGCGACCGTTCCTTTTGTCGTTTGGACTGACCAAAAGAACCTTGAGTACATCCGTTATGCCAAACGACTGAATGCGCGTCATGCTCGTTGGGCGTTGTTTTTCGCTCGTTTCGAGTTCGTTATTTCTTATTGCCCGGGTACTAAGAACACCAAGCCTCATGCTTTATCCCGTCTCTTTAGTTCTTCTGTGGCTTCTACCGATCCCGAGGGGATCCTTCCTGTTGGGCGTGTTGTCGGGTTGACTGTCTGGGGAATTGAGAGACAGGTTAAGCAAGCACTCACGCACACTGCGTCGCGCGCTTGTCCTAGTAACCTTCTTTTCGTTCCTGTTTCTACTCGTCTGGCTGTTCTTCAGTGGGCTCACTCTGCCAAGTTAGCTGGCCATCCCGGCGTTCGGGGTACGCTTGCTTCTATTCGCCAGCGGTTTTGGTGGCCTACTCAGGAGCGTGACACGCGCCGTTTCGTGGCTGCGTGTTCAGACTGCGCGCAGAAGAAGTCTGGTAATTTTTTTCTGCTTCTGCTCCTGGTCTTGCTGGGTCTCAGTCTGTTCCCTGCCATCGCATCTCTCCTGTTCTTGTTCCTGCCCTTGCTGTGTCTCAGTCTGTCCCTAGTTGTTACTCTCCTGGCCTGTTTGGTCCTGTTTGCTCTAAAGCTTTCAGTTCTCTACCCGTGTCTCATTTTTTTTTTTTAGAGTAGTACCCTAGTTTCCCTTTTTATCGTTTTTCGTTACGGTCCTGAGGAGAGGAGTTGGGTTCTTTCTCGGGACGTGCTGGACCGTTTGTGATCTATGATTTCCTCCGTTGCCGCCAGTGTTCCTCCTCGAGAGCGCCAGGAGGCGCTCGGTGAGTGGGGGGGGTACTGTCATGTTTTGTCTTAGATTGTCTTGTCATTTTGCTTTTCCTTCTGTTCGTTTTCCCCCTGCTGGTCTTTTTAGGTTTGTTCCCCTTTTTCTCTCCCTTCCTCTCTCTCTTCTCTCTATCGTTCCGTTCCTGCTCCCAGCTGTTCCTATTCCCCTAATCAATCATTTAGTCTTCCCACACCTGTTCCATATCTTTTTCCCTGATTAGAGTCCCTATTTCTCCCCTTGTTTTCCGTTCCTGCCCTGTCGGATCCTTGTCTATTGTTCACCGTGCTGTGTCTATGTATCGCCCTGTCGTGTCGTGTTTCCCTCAGATGCTGCGTGGTGAGCAGGTGTCTGAGTCTGCTACGTTCAAGTGCCTTCCCGAGGCAACCTGCAGTTCTTGATCAAGTCTCCAGTCTGTTCTCGTCATTACGAGTAGAATTATGCCTTTTGATTGTAAAGTTACTTTACTGGATTAAAGACTCTGTTTTCGCCAAGTCGCTTTTGGGTCCTCATTCACCTGCATAACAATTGAGTGAGATAAGCACAACTAAATAATATAAAAGGAAATGTCCCATAACGTCCAAGGCATTGAGTGAGATAAGCACAACTAAATAATATAAAAGGAAATGTCCCATAACGTCCAAGGCATTGAGTGAGATAAGCACAACTAAATAATATAAAAGGAAATGTCCCATAACGTCCAAGGCATTGAGTGAGATAAGCACAACTAAATAATATAAAAGGAAATGTCCCATAACGTCCAAGGCATTGAGTGAGATAAGCACAACTAAATAATATAAAAGGAAATGTCCCATAACGTCCAAGGCATTGAGTGCCATGTGCATCTCTGTTGTAGCTGTTGAGCTACATGAACACCCCATGAAACATTGTGTAAACATAGGCTGCAGTATTAGTGTTACTATTCACTAGGTAGAGTGTCCCTTCTAACCTGCCGTATCGGTGACGTGTGAAAACCAAGCTCTGAATTAAACCTCAGTAACTGGAGTATGCGAGACAGATCTGATACTGAGTGACTAGAAAGCCAGGAATAGATCGTACCTACCCATATGTCTAGTACTGCATGCAGCAATTCCCCATCTGCTGAAAAAAAGCCCACGTTAATCTAATGAACGTTTAGAAATGAGAGCTTTTATTTGGATACAAAAGAAGCAATACAGTGTTGTTGTTTGTCATGGAGAACTTCTTTGTAGAGAAATACACCCCCATCCTACTTTTTGCATTTCATGATAACAAATGATATTCCTACTTGTCATGACATGGCTGGTATGTAACTGTTGAGTTATGTCTTTTCCATGGGAATGAAGAGGACTTTAGGGCTACAGATTATGAGGCCCATTTCTTACTTCTGATCCGCTCTGGGAGGCAGAGGGCTGTGTGTGTGTGTGTGTGTGTGTGTGTGTGTGTGTGTGTGTGTGTGTGTGTGTGTGTGTGTGTGTGTGTGTGTGTGTGTGTGTGTGTGTGTGTGTGTGTGTGTGTGTGTGTGTGTGTGTGTGTGTGTGTGTGTGTGTGTGTGTGTGTGTGTGTGTGTGTGTAAACCTCATCAAAAAAAGAAATGTCCCTTTTTCAGGACCCTGTCTTTCAAAGATAATTCATAAAAATCCAAATAACTTCACAGCTCTTCCTTGTACAGGGGTTAAACACTGTTTCCCATGCTTGTTCAGTGAACCATAAACAACAGACGGTAGGCAATTAAGGTCACAGTTATGAAAATGTAGGACACTAAAGAGGCATACCTACTGACTCTGAAAAACACCAAAATAAAGATGCCCAGGGTCCCTGCCCATCTGCGTGAATGTGCCTTAGGCATGCTGCAAGGAGGCATGAGAACTGCAGATGTGGCCAGGGCAATAAATTGCAATGTCCGTACTGTGAAACGCCTAAGACAGCGCTACAGGGAGACATGAGGGACAGCTGATCGTCCTCGCAGTGACAGACCACGTGTAATAACACCTGCATAGGATCGGTACATCCCAACATCACACGTGCGGGACAAGTACAGGAAGGCAACAACAACTGCCAGAGTTACACCAGGAACGCACAATCCCTCCATCAGTGCTCAGACTGTCCTCAATAGGATGAGAGAGGCTGGACTGAGGGCTTGTAGGCCTGTTGTAAGGCAGGTCCTCACCAGACCATAGGAAACAGCATTGCCTATGAGCACAAACACACCATCGCTGGACCAGACAGGACTGGCAAAAAGTGCTCTTCACTGAGGAGTCGCGGTTTTGTCTCACCAGGGGTGATGGTCGGATTCACGTTTATTGTCGAAGGAATGAGCGTTACACCGAGGCCTGTACTCTGGAGCGGGATCGTTTTGGATGTGGAGGGTACGTCATAGTCTGGGGCGGTGTGTCACAGCATCATCGGACTGAGCTTGTTGTCATTGCAGGCAATCGCAACACGTTGCATTACAGGAAAGACATCCTCCTCCCTCATGTGGTACCCTTCCTGCAGGCTCATCCTGACATGACCCTCCAGCATGACAATGCCACCAGCCATACCGCTAGTTCTGTGCGGGATTTCCTGCAAGACAGGATTTTCAGTGTTCTGCCATGGCTAGTGAAGAGCCCAGATCTCAATCCCATTGAGCACGTCTGGAACCTGTTGGATCGGAGGGTGCCTTGGTAGAAGAGTGGGGTAACACCTCACAGCAAGAACGGGCAAATCTAGTGCAGTCCATGAGGAAGAGATGCACTGTAGTACTTAATGCAGCTGGTGGCCACACCAGATACTCACCTTTACTTTTGATTTTGACCCACCCCTTTGTTCAGGGACACATTATTCCATTTCTGTTAGTCACATGTCTGTGAAACTTGTTCAGTTTATATCTCAGTTGTTGAATCTTGTCATGTTCATACAAATACTTACACATGTTAAGTTTGCTGAAAATAAAGGCAGTTGACAGTGAGGGGACGCTTCTTTTTTTGCTGAGTTCATGTGCATGTGTTTGTGTGCATGCGTACGCATGCACGTGAGTGTTGTAACTCCTGTAAGATGAGTGTGCCAGGCGGATACAGGATCCATTTGAAAGTGACACACATACCTTTGGCCTCCACTGAATAATGTATATGCCACAGGTTCAAATGAACCTGGATATTATATCCCCACAGTACTATCAGATGCATCTGCCACATGGCCTCACACTCATTAAGATTATCTGATCGCTCAATCTGTGTCCCTTTCTCATATCCCGCTGTATCCCTTTCTCATATCCCGCTGTATCCCTTTCTCATATCCCGCTGTGTCCCTTTCTCATATCCCGCTGTGTCCCTTTCTCATATCCCTGTATCCCTTTCTCATATCCCCCTGTATCCCTTTCTCATATCCCGCTGTATCCCTTTCTCATATCCCGCTGTGTCCCTTTCTCATATCCCTGTATCCCTTTCTCATATCCCCCTGTATCCCTTTCTCATATCCCGCTGTATCCCTTTCTCATATCCCGCTGTGTCCCTTTCTCATATCCCACTGTGTTCCTTTCTCATATCCCGCTGTATCCCTTTCTCATATCCCTGTATCCCTTTCTCATATCCCGCTGTATCCCTTTCTCATATCCCTGTGTCCCTTTCTCATATCCCCCTGTATCCCTTTCTCATATCCCTGTGTCCCTTTCTCATATCCCCCTGTATCCCTTTCTCATATCCCTGTATCCCTTTCTCATATCCCCCTGTATCCCTTTCCCAAATCCCTGTATCCCTTTCTCATATCCCGCTGTGTCCCTTTCTCATATCCCGCTGTGTCCCTTTCTCATATCCCCCTGTATCCCTTTCTAATATCCCCTGTATCCCTTTCTCATATCCCGCTGTATCCCTTTCTCATATCCCGCTGTGTCCCTTTCTCATATCCCTGTATCCCTTTCTCATATCCCGCTGTGTCCCTTTCTCATAACCCCGCTGTATCCCTTTCTCATATCCCGCTGTATCCCTTTCTCATATCCCGCTGTATCCCTTTCTCATATCCCGCTGTATCCCTTTCTCATATCCCTGTATCCCTTTCTCATATCCATGTATCCCTTTCTCATATCTCCCTGTATCCCTTTCTCATATCCCGCTGTATCCCTTTCTCATATCCCGCTGTATCCCTTTCTCATATCCCCCTGTATCCCTTTCTCATATCCCCCTGTATCCCTTTCTAATATCCCCTGTATCCCTTTCTCATATCCCTGTGTCCCTTTCTCATATCCCTGTATCCCTTTCTCATATCCCGCTGTGTCCCTTTCTCATATCCCGCTGTGTTCCTTTCTCATATCCCGCTGTGTCCCTTTCTCATATCCCGCTGTGTTCCTTTCTCATATCCCGCTGTATCCCTTTCTCATATCCCGCTGTATCCCTTTCTCATATCCCGCTGTGTTCCTTTCTCATATCCCGCTGTGTCCCTTTCTCATATCCCCCTGTATCCCTTTCTAATATCCCCTGTATCCCTTTCTCATATCCCTTTGTCCCTTTCTCATATCCCTGTATCCCTTTCTCATATCCCGCTGTGTCCCTTTCTCATATCCCGCTGTGTCCCTTTCTCATATCCCCCTGTATCCCTTTCTAATATCCCCTGTATCCCTTTCTCATATCCCTGTGTCCCTTTCTCATATCCCTGAATCCTTTTCTCATATCCCTGTATCCCTTTCTCATATCCCTGTATCCCTTTCTCATATCCCTGAATCCCTTTCTCATATCCCGCTGTTTCCCTGACCTTAACGACTTTTGGGGATTTTACTATTTTCCAATAATGTGGCCCGAATCAATTACTTCTATTGGACGTAATTTAAGGCATTTTCAAATAATATGCTTTAAATAGCCTACTATTTGAAAGTATTTTCAAATACTTATTTTAAATACTATTTTAAAACGCATGGGAGTGTATTTGGGTATTTTTCCAACAGCTTCTAAGTGTATTTAAAAATATATTCAACTACTGCCTGAGATGGTTGCCAAGGTACTCTTTGAAATGCTATTGCTTAAAAAAGTCCTTTTGACGGACTTGAGAGGACCACAGAGTTGCCTTGACGGATTTCACAACCTATGCATAAGTAATTCAATTCATTTCACACGGTTGACGATTCATTGCTTAAATTCATTAAGATAACTCAGCAAAACCTTGCAGTTCAGTTAGCATACGCTCACACAGCACAAAGTCCCCACACTGAATGGCCCTTGTCTTGACACAAAAAAAAACATTCAACGCAAAGCTGTGAGAGACACCATTAATGTCACAGGGGGACAAATAAAAACAGTAGAAAAGTTGTGATCCAATCGTGTAAGTAGAGGACAAAATATGTTTAAACCGTCCAACAACCATTAGCCCAGTGAAGTAAAACCCTCCCAAGGAAAGGAAGGGCAATAAAACAACTATCACACTGGCGACTGGGGTGGGAGGTTAATTGTGACAGAGCTTCCATGATTTGTTCAGGAAAAATAGGATTGGAGCCAGACAAGGCTAGGGCTGGGGTCAACCCTGGGTCTCAACTGTTTCCTGTCAGCCTGACCTGGGTGGTACTAACAGAGGGAGGGAGAAAGGGGTCTGTTCAGTCTAAACTGGGTCCTGGAGTTCCTTGCTTCAGGATTAAGCTGAAAGGTAGGCTATGATACCTCTACTAGTGTAATATTACATTTATAAAGTAGGCCCTATCTTGGTCAGTCTGTCTGTCTGTCTCTTTCTCTTTCTCTTTTCTCTCTCTCTCTCTCTCTCTCTCTCTCTCTCTCTCTCTCTCTCTCTCTCTCTCTCTCTCTCTCTCTCTCTCTCTCTCTCTCTCTCTCCCTCTCTCTCTGTCTGTCTCCCTTTGTCTCTCTCTCTAAAGTGAATATTTATTTCTCATAGCTATGTAGCTGACGTTACTGTGAGCTGCATCCAAAACCCAAAACAGTGTGTCACTGGGAAAACATTTTCCTCTCTCCTCTCCCTCTCTCCTCCTCTGAAGGCCAGCCTCCCTGTGTCGTCTATCAGCCTGGTGTGTCTAGAGCTAGCCACAGGGTCAGAACAGAGCAGAGAAAGGCATCTACCCCATCTACTCCTCTTTCTCTCATTCTCTCACTCACAATACTCACAAATCTCTCTTCCTTTCTCCCCCTTTTACCTCCCAGTCATACAATAGACTTCCCCTGTACGCTCCTGTCCAGAAGAAAGAACAGGGGGATACGGTTTCCACAACAATGGAAATTCAATCAGGAAATGGAGAGGAGTTGGAGGTGGTGAGTGGCGAGTCATTAGTGACCCCGGGGTCCGTTTCCTCCTCGCCGTATCTCCCTGTCCCTCAGGCAGACGGCACGGACCACCAAGTACTCCGGGAGGACCTCCAGGCTGCCAAGACCATTGAGAGGTTTGACATCCCTCTGAGTAACTTGAAGAGGATGTTTGAGAAGCCCCCAGGAGCAGCCAACACTGTAAGTACACTTCTTTTCTTATTATGCAGTACAGCTTTATGTGAATTGAATGTTTAAGCCAAACAGTGCCCTAACTTACTGTGGCCCAAAGCACTCTGTCCATGGACTGTTTGGGAGGGAACCAGCTGATGGGCAATTATGTGCTACATTTACTGTGAGAAACTGAATAAAACTTTAGTGGAAAGTTTAAAAAGTAGGTTTAGTGAAGTAGGTTCATTGGAGATTTTGACGCAGTTGTAATGCATCGATCTGTCTCCTAGTTTCTGAGAGACGGGAAGCAGAGTATCAGTGTAGATAGAGGGAGGTCTGGTGACCAATGGCATCACACTTTAAAAAAAACATCAGCTCTGCTGCTTGTTTTTGTGTTCTTGTTGCGTCTCTCACTTAATTCCATAAATACGTCTATTCTAGTTTCAGGGTGGCTATGCGGGATCCTCTGAAAGACGTCCGTGTGATCACTGACCAATAGAAAACCCCTGGTGCAGCACCTGGCTGCAGTATTTTGGCCCCTCTTTTTATTGCATTTGGTTTTTACACAGTTAGAAAATGCACTATTTACTAAGATGGTTGAAATGTCAAGATAGAACAAGATGACAAGGGATAGAAAGTATGTTTCAAAGAGCAGTGGATACCACGGTCTAGGGGTTAGGAGTATTGTTACAAAGAGCAGTGGATACCACGGTCTAGGGGTTAGGAGTATTGTTACAAAGAGCAGTGGATACCACGGTCTAGGGGTTAGGAGTATTGTTACAAAGAGCAGTGGATACTACGGTCTAGGGGTTAGGAGTATTGTTACAAAGAGCAGTGGATACCATGGTCTAGGGGTTAGGAGTATTGTTACAAAGAGCAGTGGATACCACGGTCTAGGGGTTAGGAGTATTGTTACAAAGAGCAGTGGAAACCACGGCTTAGGGGTTAGGAGTATTGTTACAAAGAGCAGTGGATACCACGGTCTATGGGTTAGGAGTATTGTTACAAAGAGCAGTGGATACCATGGTCTAGGGGTTAGGAGTATTGTTATAAAGAGCAGTGGATACCACGGTCTATGGGTTAGGAGTATTGTTACAAAGAGCAGTGGATACCATGGTCTAGGGGTTAGTATTGAGTGGATATTGTTTATAAAGAGCAGTGGATACCACGGTCTAGGGGTTAGGAGTATTGTTATAAAGAGCAGTGGGGTTAGGGGTTAGGAGTATTGTTACAAAGAGCAGTGGATACCACGGTCTAGGGGTTAGGAGTATTGTTACAAAGAGCAGTGGATACCACGGTCTAGGGGTTAGGAGTATTGTTACAAAGAGCAGTGGATACCACGGCCTAGGGGTAAGGAGTATTGTTACAAAGAGCAGTGGATACCACGGCCTAGGGGTAAGGAGTATTGTTACAAAGAGCAGTGGATACCACGGCCTAGGGGTTAAGAGTATTGTTACAAAGAGCAGTGGATACCACAGTCTAGGGGTTAGGAGTATTGTTACAAAGAGCAGTGGATACCACGGTCTAGGGGTTAGGAGTATTGTTACAAAGAGCAGTGGATACCATGGTCTAGGGGTTAGGAGTGTTGTTACAAAGAGCAGTGGATACCAAGGTCTAGGGGTTAGGAGTATTGTTACAAAGAGCAGTGGATACCACGGTCTAGGGGTTAGGAGTATTGTTATAAAGAGCAGTGGATACCACGGTCTAGGGGTTAGGAGTATTGTTACAAAGAGCAGTGGATACCACGGTCTAGGGGTTAGGAGTATTGTTTCAAAGCCAGAGAATATGATTCAGCCTTTGGCAAAGGGTTTACTCAAAGTTTGTTGACTCTGGTAAAAGTGCTTACGTCTTCTTTTTTTCACTGAAGTCGAGGGCGAATGACTCACCACCTGGTTTTCCATCACATTACAGCTGGCTGCTCTCAGAGGAACATCTAAGACACTTGGAAGCAAAGTGGGTCGTTTTTGGGCAAACCATCCCACTGCCAAATGTCTATCGTGGAGTAACGAATGGTCCATCTGACCTTTAGTTATTCTCTTAGTTGCTTTTAACACCGTCATGATGTCCAACCATATTATTCCCAAATCTGGCCGTGATGTGTTCGTAATGCCAAAGATCCACCGCAGATTCGATCGGTTTAATCAAAAACTATAATACAAATATTATTACAATATCCTTAGTGAATCTATAAGCTTCCAGCAGATGGTATGAAGAGCACAGCAAAAGTGAAAGAAATGAGTGAAGTCTCCCCATTAGCTGCACAGAGAGATCTGTATTGATCTCTAGTCCATCCTCCTGTCTATGGAGTGGAGCCTAAATACACAGCTGATGTATCTTAGCCCCGGCCATGGCATTACTGTCCTCTTGAGAGTTGTAAAGGGAACTTAGTCATGCTGTAAACAAAGTAGATGACCATGTCTCAGTGTCAACCATCTGAAAGCAGCTGTAGTTATTTATAAACTAGATCAATACACTGACAGTGCTTATTGGCTTATTCAGATGTCCGATAGCTTTTGACGAAGCAGCAGCTACTCTTCCTGGAGTCCACACGAAACACAGAACATGACGAGGAACCAAGCACATGCTACACTGATAGACAAGAGCAGTCACACAAATGTAGAATGCAACGGTGTACAACCGAAGAATAACGCGTGTGTGGATTGTGTTCGAGTGTGTCTGTGTGTGTGTCATTTCACAGTCGCTATTTTGCCATCAGACGTTGTTTAATCCATTTTTTAAAGGTCATTTTCCTGTTTCTTTGAGTAATTGGATCATGCCTCTGTATAATACTGCGTGTTGTCGGGAATTGGTTTTGAACTTGGGGAATGTGGAGAGACCCCTGGTGGCATGTCTTGTGAGGTATGTATGGCTGTCTGTGCTGAATGTTATTGGATTATACAGACAATCTGGAATTTTCATTACACTAATACTTCTCATAAACATAAAAAGACAAAGCAGTTCATCTCTCGTCAACCCTCAACCAGGAAAGACTATCATGGATGTCGTTGATGCTAGTTCTGTATGTGCAGTTAAGGGTGAGGCGTGATGCTCTGTTTTGAACCAGCTGAAGCTTTGCTATGTCTTTCTTTGCTGCACTTGACCATATTACCGGACATGAATCAAGAAGGGACAAGACCAGAGCCTGAACAACTAGTGCAGTTGATTTTTGTGTCAAAAGCGCAGAACATATTTTCAGAACAGACATACCCCTCCCCATCTTCACGACACATTTACATTTACATTTAAGTCATTTAGCAGACGCTCTTATCCAGAGCGACTTACAAATTGGCACATTTTTCAATATGATTTGACCATGATAATTGACCATCCAATGATATACAGTTGAAGTCAGAAGTTTACATACACCTTAGCCAACTACATTTAAACTCAGTTTTTCACAATTCCTGACATTTAATCCAAGTTAAAAAATCCCTGTTTTAGGTTGGTCAGTTAGGATCAGCACTTTATTTTAAGAATGTGAAATGTCAGAATAATAGTAGAGAGAATGATTTATTTCAGCTTTTATTTCTTTCATCACATTCCCAGTGGGTCAGAAGTTCACATACACACAATTAGTATTTGGTAGCATTGCCTTTGAATTGTTTAACTTGGGTCTAACATTTCTGGTAGCCTTCCACAAGCTTCCCACAATAAGTTGGGTGAATTTTGGCCATATCCTCCTGACAGAGCTGGTGTAACCGAGTCATGTATGTAGGCCTCTTTTCTCACATGCTTTTTCAGTTCTGCCCACACATTTTCTATAAGATTGAGGTCAAGGCTTTGTGATGGCCACTCTAATACCTTGACTTTGTTGTCCTTAAGCCATTTTGCCACAACTTTGGAAGTATGCTTGGGGTCATTGTCCATTTGGAAGACCAATTTGCGACCAGGCTTTAACTTCCTGACTGATGTCTTGAGATGTATTCAATATATCAATATATTCAATATATCCACATAATTTTACTCCCTCACGATGCCATCTATTTTGTGAAGTGCACCAGTCCCTCATGCAGCAAAGCACCACCACAACATGATGCTGCCACCCCTGTGCTTTAAGGTTGGGATGGTGTTCTTCGGTTTTCAAGCCTCCCCCTTCTTCTTTCAAACATAACAATGGTCATTATGGCCAAACAGTTCTATTTTTGTTTCATCAGACCAGAGGACATTTCTAGAAAAAGTATGATCTTTGTCCCCATGTGCAGTTGCAAACCGTAGTCTGGCTTTTTTATGGTGGTTTTGGAGCAATGGCTTCTTCCTTGCTGAGCGGCCTTTCAGGTTATGTCGATATAGCACTTGTTTTACTGTGAATATAGATACTTTTGTACCTGTTTCCTCCAGCATCTTCACAAGGTCCTTTGGTGTTGTTCTGTGATTGATTTGAACTTTTCGCACCAAAGTACATTCACATCTAGGAAACAGAAAGCATCTCCTTCCTGAGCAGAATGACAGCTGCATGGTCCCATGGTGTTTATACTTGCGTGTTATTGTTTGTACAGATGAGTGTGGTACCTTCAGGCGTTTTGAAAATGCTGGATGAACCAGACTTGTGGAGGTCTACAATTTCTTTCTGAGGTCTTGGCTGATTTTTGATTTTCCCATGATGTCAAGCAAAGAGGCACTGAAGGTAGACCTTGAAATACATCCACAGGTACACCTCCAATTGACTCAAATTGTGTAAATTAGCCTATCAGAAGCTTCTAAAGCCATGACATTATTTTCAGGAATTGTCCCAAGCTGTTTAAAGGCACAGTCAACTTAGTGTATGTAAACTTCTGACCCACTGGAATTGTGATACAGTGCATTATAAGTGAAATAATCTGTCTGTAAACAATTGTTGGAAAAAATATTTGTGTCATGCACAAAGTAGATGTCCTAATAGACTTGCCAAAACTATAGTTTGTTAACAAGACATTTGTAAAGTGGTTGAAAAATGATTTTTAATGTCTCCAACCTAAGTGTATGTAAACTTCCGACTTCAACTGTACCTAGGAGTTTAGCTTCCTCAACTTGCTCAATGGTCACACACTTAATGCATAACTCCAGTTGAGGTTTGGGGCTTAGATTATTATTTTTATTTTTTACCAAATACAATACTTTTAGTTTTAGATGTATTTAAGAACTGTGTATTATTAATCACCCATTTTGATACGGATTAACTTCTTATTGATCTATTCAGTGAGCTCACTGGCTTTGATTGCTTAGTTGTGGGACTCATAGTAGCTCTGACTAGTCCATAATTAGGTTCTAGAGTTGTTCCTGACCATATAGCCTTAACTTAACTAAAGTTGTTCCTAGTTAGCTCATGGTCAGGGAAAACTCTGAGCCCTACTCATAATAAACATACAGTTGTCCCACCTCTGTAGGTTTGAGAGGTCTCGAGGCGGCAGCACAGCTGCAGTATGGTGTCTCTCTAGCCTGCCGACTGTGGGTTGAAACCTGTAGATGGCACATGCTGTCTGTGCAGTGCAGTGCAGTGCACAGACGATGGAGCTTATTCCACACTGTGCTATTTAAGGCCTATTTCTGGGGTTGTATGGTTATGCTGCATCTTAAAAATAACCCTGTAATTGGTATGTCGGCTGTGGCTGACAGCGCGGGAGTGGAGGGCCTTTAGGTACTGCCAGCCTGCCTCGGATCGGATGGGAGTGCAGGCAGAGTGGAGACGTGGATCTATAGAGAACTGGATCATGCCTGTCGTAGTCAGAGTTCTGGACTGGGTCCTGCTGTATGTCTGTCTTCTTATGTGGATCTGTGGGTTCTGGTGTTGCTTCAGATCACAAAGAGGAAGGTGAAGTCAGCTGAACTGATTAAAGGCCAGCTGAGAAGCTTCATTCTTAGTAGTTTAACTACAAGAGCAGAAGTGTACAAAAGTGAAATAGTTAGGGGTTTGTTTTATTGAACATTTTTTTTCTTAGTGATGGGGTTGTTGTTTTTTGTGAGGGTTTTTATCTTTACTGTTCTTTAATTAGTACTTATGTGTGAAAGGAAATGTGAGAGGTTTCTCAGATGACTGTACCGTAGTTTGCTGCGACCACAACACTGAACCACTGATGCCAAAGGTCCAAAAGATGCAATCTTTCACAGACATTCTTTGGCTCAGAACAACTGGCCTTGTCTCAAATACACTGTAAAAACTTCATTTGGTACTGAGTGAAATGTAGTATTTTATGGAAAGTTAAGCCTTGTTAAGTATATTTAGACGCGTGTGGCGAGACAGAGTGGAACGAAGCCATAATAAACCAAACACATCCTGATAAGAACAGAGTTTGGCTATTCCCCAATGGACCTTGTCCTATAATACATTTAGGAGACATTTGCTTCAAAGATGAATTATTGTATTCCCTTGACATGAGCTGACTGACAATCATGATGAGACTGAGACAATGTAGGTTAGGCTAACAGATGCTCTTATCCAGAATGACTTACAGGAGCAATTAGGTTTAAGTGCTTTGCTCAAGGGCACATCAACAGATTTTTCACCTATTCAGCTCAGGGACTTGAACCAGCAACCTTTTGGTTACTGGCTCAACACTCTTAACCGCCAGGCTACCTGCCGCCCCCAAACCCCATACAATGGTGGTTTATCTACTGTACCGTTGTGATATACTGACGCTGAACTGCTTGTATTTCTGTAGGGATCCAATATTACGACTCTCAATCCTTCTTCTACTGCACATATGTCAGAGTCAAGGCCCGCGGGCCACATCCGGCCCGCGAGAAGGTTTTTTACGGCCCCTGGGATGATCTTGATTTATTATTAGAACCGGCCCGCAGACCGCAGCAAGCCGGCAGCCCGCAGATCTTTTACACGCACCAATACTACATTTCCCACAATGCAACGGTGACGCACCGAGCAGTAGGCTGCTTCATTTCAATATTTATTGGCACAGCAGTTGTCAGCATCACAGTAAAATTAACTTTCAGATACCCATCAAAAATGGCAAAACGGAAGGTGGACACTGAGAACCGGGGGTTTCAAACAAGGTGGGAGTCGGAGTATTTGTTCACGGAGGTAGCTGGAAAACCTGTGTGTCTTCTGTGTGGAGTAAGTGTGGCGGTACTGAAAGAGTATAATCTGAGACGACATTATGAAACGAAACACGCGGACAAAAACAAGAATATGGACATGGAACAAAGGCTACAAAAGGCAGAGGAATTAAAACGAGGCCTCAAATCTCGACAGGCTCTGTTCAAAAAAGCCAAATCACAAGGCCAGGCTGCTGTCAAGGCCAGTTTTATTTTGGCAGAAGAGATCGCTAAATCAGCCCGGCCATTTACGGAGGGGGATTTCATCAAAAACTGCATGATTAAAGTTTGTGACGAAGTTTGCCCAGAAAAAAGGCAACTCTTTTTAAATGTGAGTCTGAGCAGAAACACCATTGCCGAGAGAGTAGACCAGTTGTCCATCAATCTAAAAGAGCAGCTTGTGAAAAAGGGAAAAGATTTCATTGCATATTCCTTGGCTGTGGATGAGAGCACCGACATTTCTGACATTGCCCAGTTGTCAATTTTCATCCGCGGAGTGGACTCCAGCCTAAGCGTGACAGAGGAGTTTTTGGCTTTACGTCCTATGCATGGCACAACTACGGGGCATGATTTGTATGAAGAGGTGTCAAGATGTGTAAATGAGATGGAGCTGCCTTGGGAAAACTCGTGGGTTTGACAACCGACGGAGCACCTGCGATGTGTGGACACAGGAGCGGACTGGTGGCGAAGATACGGGAAAAGATGCAAGAGGAAAACGCGACAGGTGAGCTGACAGCTTATCATTGTATCATACACCAGGAAGCGTTGTGCGGTAAAGCCTTGAAAATGGAGCATGTAATGAGCATCATCACGCGCACAGTTAACTTTATCAGAGCCAAAGGTTTGAATCACCGCCAGTTCAAGGCATTTCTGACGGAGTTAGAAACGGAGCATGGTGATTTGCCTTATCACACAGAGGTGCGATGGCTAAGCCAGGGAAAGGTGCTTCAAAGATGTTTCGAGCTTCGTGAGGAGATTTGTCTGTTCTTGGACAGCAAAAGGAAAGACACAACACAACTCCGAGACGAAATGTTTCTGTGTGAAATGGCTTTTCTGTGTGACATTACGAGTCATCTGAATGCAATGAACTTGCAGCTGCAGGGTCGGGATCGTGTCATCTCTGATATGTACAGTACAGTGAAGGCATTTAAAACCAAACTGACTCTGTGGGAGACGCAGATGCGGAAAGAAAATTTGAGCCACTTTCCCAGCTGCCAGACCATGAAAGAGAAGCTCTCTACCAGTGCGTTCCCGAGCGCACAGTTGGCTGATAAAATAGGTATGCTTGCCGCTGACTTTCGACGCCGATTTGCTGACTTTGAAGCACAAAAAAGCAGGTTGGAACTGCTCGGTAACCCATTTGCTGTTGACGTGGAAAGCTCACCACCAAACCTCCAAATGGAGTTGATTGACCTCCAATGCAATGATGCACTGAGGGCAAAATATGCGGCAGTGGGTGCTGCGGAGTTCGCCCGTTTCCTCCCCGACACAATGCCCCAGCTGCGCATCCAGGCTGCTCAAACGTTGTCTATGTTTGGCAGCACATACCTGTGTGAACAACTGTTTTCTTTGATGAACTTGAACAAAACATCACACAGAAGTCGACTTACTGCTGAACACCTCCACTCAATTCTGAGGATTTCCTCAGCTCAGAGCCTTACCCCGAACATTGATGAACTTGTGGAAAAGATGGGACACCACCAAGTATCACCCTCAACCTCAAACAAGTGAACATTACTGTGCAATCACATATTTAGAGTTTTTACTCAGTTCAAGTTTAAAAGTTAAAGTTTAATATTTGTTTTCACTGCATGTTACTTCTCCTTAAACAAAGTGTTGTTTTTGATTAATAGATTTTTGCACTTTATTTTATTGTATTTCAATCCAATTATATTTTAAAAATATTTCAGTTGAGTGGATGATAGAAAATTGCTATTATTGTTTTTTTCTTTGAAGTAAATTTAGCCCACTTTTGCTAAAATAGAAAATATAGGCTACTGATGGTGCCTTGAATACCGGTTTCTTTCATTTAATGTTCATGTTATGGGGATTTTTATATAAAGGAAATTTGTCTTTTGTGTCTGTTGAAAATTAAAGATTACTGACAGAGCCATAAGAAAATATTGCTTTATTTATCTGATCATATTGGAATATATTTGTTAGGTTTTCAGTAGGTTCAATTAGGTTCACTAGACTATATGCGTCATTTAAAACATTTTCAATGAACATTCGAACAGTCCGGCCCTCGGCTTGTAGCTAAATTTTTTATTTGGCCCTCCGTCCATTTGACTTTGACACCCCTGTTCTACTGCATCATTCAAGTCAAGGAAAGAGGGATAAAGACATACTTTTACTCTACGACGACGCCCATTTGGAATTAATCCGTTATTTTGCATGACCGAAATTCGCAAAGAAACCGATCTTTCTGTCATTATCTTGAATCTTAATTTTGCGAACACGGATACTTGTCCCTGTTTAATTCTTCCTTTGAATCTGACCTTTCTATTTGACATTTGATTCTTAATGAATGATAATCCAATTTGCCCTTTCCTTTCAATTTCCTCTGCAGAAGATTTCATTCCCGTTTTTAATTTTCCTTCTGTGTTGCCCATGGTGTTAAAGTGCTTTTTTATTCCCCCAAATCAGATGAATTCTGCCCCCTTTTGGGGCAAGGTGACCTGAGAAACAATAAAGCGGAATATTAATATTTGATTAATACCCCTTTAGAACATTTAATTAAAGGAGACCTTGAATGAAGCACAATCATCTGGCTGTTAATTTGTCTCTGTTTCACTCTGGTTTCTAATAACATTCTCAGCCACACATTATTCACAGGCAACGGGAAGGTCATCTTCTTATCTCCGATTTAGTCGTCTAACAAAAGCCTGTGTCAGTTCAACACAGGGCCAGTGTTCACAGATCACAGAAGAAAAGGTGTGCAGCTCACTCTAAAACATGACTCTGTCTCTTGCCTTATCTGTAGGGTTGTAATGCAAATGTCAGCTTTGGTGGGATATTTTATTATTTATACAGTGGAATGCCTGGGATGTCATTGAGAGGTTAGTCATAACAATGGAGGATGGATCATCGCCGGGTGGCCGTATAAGTAGTGCCAAAACGTCACTGATTCCACTGTAGAGGAGGACAGGCAGGTTTCCATTATCCACAGATGTGTAGTGATGCAATAGTTCATGTTCGGAGCAAAGAGTTCCTTTTTTTGCTCGAGTGGACTAGCTGACTAGCCGACCCCCTTCGATTTCTGTTTCTGTTTCTGACAGTGGAAGCAGATGTCGTTACCAGTCCCAACCAGAGGGGGGCAATCAAATGTCTGGGAGTCACATCAATTAGTCCTGCTCTAACAGTGCAGCAAAAATGTCAAATAATAATCAAAAACAATAAATCACAAATGTCAGAACGAATCCAGTTAACAACCCACATAACACAGTATCAGTAATCCAAATGCAATCTAAAGCAATCCATAAAAGTTGCATACCTAAATGAGTAGGTCTATAATGAAGAAACCAAAGCCATACAGCATGTATCACTCCACAGAGATAGGATCTATGTCACCACACCATGCCACAGAGATATGATCTATGTCACCACACCATGCCACAGAGATAGGATCTATGTCACCACACCATGCCACAGAGATAGGATCTATGTCACCATACCATGCCACAAAGATAGGATCTATGTCACCACACCATGCCACAGAGATAGGATCTATGTCACCACACCATGCCACAGAGATAGGATCTATCTCACCACACCATGCCACAGAGATAGGATCTATGTCACCACACCATGCCACAGAGATAGGATCTATGTCACCACACTATGCCACAGAGATAGCATCTATGTCACCACACCATGCTGCAGAGATAGGATCTATGTCACCACACCATGCCACAGAGATAGGATCTATGTCACCACACCATGCCACAGAGATAGGATCTATGTCACCACACCATGCCACAGAGATAGCATCTATGTCACCACACCATGCCACAGAGATAGAATCTATGTCACCAAACCATGGCACAGAGATGGGATCTATGTCACCAAACCATGGCACAGAGATAGGATCTATGTCACCAAACCATGGCACAGAGATAGGATCTATGTCACCAAACCATAGCACAGAGATAGGATCTATGTCACCAAACCATGGCACAGAGATAGGATCTATGTCACCAAACCATGGCACATCCTATGTCATTGTCCTGTTATTTCACCAGGGATTTAATCTTGGTTAGTTTGTTTTTGAAGGTCCTAGGGGTTCTCTGAGATCGATAGCCCACTCCCCATCCTCACCTCATGGGACATCCAGAATCTAAATATACAGCCCACTGTGACCTATGAAGCTTGATGTCATGGGTGGCTTGGACACTTAAAGTTGGACACTTAAATGTGAGGCGTCTGCACACATTCAGATGGTGGCACGTGCGGGTGGGAATGTACATGGGAGCTTGGGTTGATCTTCACAGCTTGAGTAGCTACCGTACCTCTGTACTGTGTTGGATGTACTGCAAAAGCATGTCTCTTTATTTAACTAGGCAAGCCAGTTAAGAACACATTTTTATTTACAATGACGGGCCTACCGCAGACAACGCTGGGCCAATTGCGCACTGGCCCTATGGGACTCCCAATCATGGTGATACAGCCTGGAATGGAACCAGGGTCTGTAGTGACACCTCTAGCACTGCAATGCTGTGTCTTAGACCGCCGCACCACTCGGGAGAATTATTTTATTTTTATTTTTATGGAGGCTTTGAACATTGCTTAATGTGTCCCATATGCATAATTTTCAGGTAACTTGACAATTGACACGACATTATATGTATGCTTGTGTGTTTTATTTTGTGGATAGTCATTTGTGTTTACTGTCATTTCATTGGCTGCCCCGGTTGACCGGAAGTGGTATTTGGCAAACAGGTATGAGAGCCTCTTTTAAAGCTTCAAATGGTTAATGTTATGTTGAAATTAAGGCTACAGTTTACTCACACCCACATCAAAACCCCTTCATTCTGACCCATTCTTGTCCAGCCCGGCCCGGCCCAAAGTGGCTCAACGGCTCACTCGTAAGATTCCATTAGCTCTATGAGACACTTCCACCTCGTCTCAGTTTCACTGATTCAAATCATTTAATGGAGTCACGGCTGTATGAGTCCAACCACACGGCCCAATGTCAAAGGAGTGGGTCTCTGAACGCTAGACATTCCAATTATTGCCAGCACTTATCTGTTGTATAGTTAAACCAATGGCCAGGCCAGGTCGTCACCTGGCTTTCCATTGGCTTTCCATATCCATCAACTTGCCCTAAAACAGCTTCTATTCTAGATACTGTACGGGTGGGGAGTTTGATTGGGGGGTTTCCCTTTCTAAAGCATTCATCTTGTACTTATCTGTTATGTGCATATGAGCATTCCTTTCCTATCGTTCACCAGTCATCTTCATTATCGTCATAATCCATCTTCACCACCAGCATGATTCTGTGTTTCAGGGCCCTTTTCTTTTTTTACAGCGTTATTAAGATGACACCCAGAACGGCACCGGAGCGTGCACGCTAACGGATTACCACCCGACCCACAGGGCTTACAGTTTAATCATTTATGTAGATATTGCTCTGAGACAAAGACAGCACTATAATTCATAAAGTCCCCTCACTCAGACCTGGCTGCTACTGTGACGGTTGCCATGGAGAAATAGATTCAATTGTTGTTGTTTTTTTTTCAAACCCGTTAAAGCTTTATTTATAACTTACTGGATGACGAACGGTATTCGGGGTGACGGATGAATCATTAACAGCAGCACCGTTGGTCAAACTGAGAACACACTCGCAGCTAGTTTATTTTGCTTCCACCTCTCTATATCCATGTAAACAAAGATAGACTAGGCCTATATCCACGTAAACAAAGATAGACTAGGCCTATATCCATGTAACCAAAGATAGACTAGGCCTATATCCATGTAACCAAAGATAGACTAGGCCTCTATCCCCAGAACATTGGATCAGCATTGATGAACAAGGGGCCCCTGATTCAGCTTATGTCCAAAGTCACTGTCTGGAAATGGAGAAGGTTCTGGATATCCCGGTTTAGATCCGCCACTCGTACGTATAAATAGTATCGGATGGAGTTTGTGTTTGGCAGCGCTCAGTAAACATTAGGAGGCAGAGGAGCCTGATGAAAGGGAGTGAAACATGATTTGCATTCATTACGCATAGGCCCAGTGGGAAGAGACAGAGAGAATGACCTAGTCAGAGAGAGAGAGAGAGAGAGAGAGAGAGAGAGAGAGAGAGAGAGAGAGAGAGAGAGAGAGAGAGAGAGAGAGAGAGAGAGAGAGAGAGAGAGAGAGAGAGAGAGAGAGAGAGAGAGAGAGAGAGAGAGAGATGTTGGTTCTCGGGACTTAACAAGCCGGTCACTGTACTTCATAAACAAGTCCCATCTACGGTGAAGCATGACGAGCACATTTCAGAAACACACTATTTTTTCATGCTGACTCTCTGTAGTTCCAACTCGCTATTTCTCTATACATCTCTCTCAGAAATGTTCAGTGAAAAAAATGATCATGCATGTTATATCACCATTGACAACCTTTTCAGAGTACGTCCTACACCTTCCATAAATCAAGTACAAAGTAGCCTACACTCAGAGGAGTGTTACATCATCACTAACCCACCACTGTAGCTGGGGCTTTTCTGGGTTTGATGTACTGTGTTGTGATGAGTGTGATAGAGTGAGAGGTGTTACCAACAATAAAGCCTGGTGACTAGAATAGCCCTCTCCACCCATACAACATATGACACTTCTGCAGCCTGTCTGTCTGGCCGTCTGGCCATCTGGCACACAGTACTGTTTAGCTCCTCTGTGTGTGTCAGCTGGCCCAGCGAGACAGAGGCTCCTAATCATCTCAAACCTGCTTGGAGACGCCACAGCCAAGCTGGGCCCACTCCGTCACAACACTCTCTCTCTCTCTACGCAGCCTCTCTCTTTTTCTCCACTATGTGCCTGTCTGTATCTCTCTCTGTATCCCTTCCTCTACCTCTCAATTCAATTCAAATGGCTTTATTGGTATGGGAAACATATGTTTACAGTGTCAAAGCAAGTTAAATAAACAAACACAAGTTGAATAAACAATCAGAAGTTAACAGTAAACATTAGGCTCATAAAAGTTTCAAAGGAATAGAGACATCTCAAATATCATATTATGGCCGTGTACAGTATTATAACGATTAGACAATAGTTCAAGTACAAAAGGGAAAATACATGAACAAACACCATTGTAAATACAACCCATATTTATGTTTTTCACTGGTTGCCCTTTTCTTGTGGCAACAGGTCACAAAACGGCACACTGTCGTATTTCACCCAATAGATATGGGAGTTTATCAAAATTGGATTTGTTTTGAAATTCTTTGTGGATCTGTGTAATCTGAGATAAATATGTGTCTCATACATCATGTAATGGGATGTCGAATTTTATGTTCCTTTCAATGGAACAGTTTTGTGGAAGTGACCTGGGGTGCTGATGTTTAGGCCGAGGTACGCATCATGTTTTGTGTGCTCTAGGTTAACAGAGTCTAGATTAAATTTGTATTTGTGGTCCTGGCAACTGGACCTTTTTTGGAACACCATTATTTTTGTCTTACTCAGATTTATTGTCAGGGCCCAGGTCTGGCAGAATCTGTGCAGAAGATGAAGGTGCTGCTGTAGGCCCTCCTTGGTTGGGGACAGAAGCACCAGATCATCAGAAAACAGTAGAAATTTGACTTCAGATTCTAGGAGGCTGAGGCGGGGTGCTCCAGAAAATCACATTGTAGGATTTTTTATGAATTTATTTTGCAAATTATGGTGGAAAATATGTATTTGGTCACCTACAAACAAGCAAGATTTCTGGCTCTCACAGACCTGTAACTTCTTCTTTAAGAGGCTCCTCTGTCCTCCACTCGTTACCTGTATTAATGGCACCTGTTTGAACTTGTTATCAGTATAAAAGACACCTGTCCACAACCTCAAACAGTCACACTCCAAACTCCACTATGGCCAAGACCAAAGAGCTGTCAAAGGACACCAGAAACAAAATTGTAGACCAGCACCAGGCTGGGAAGACTGAATCTGCAATAGGTAGTAAGCAGCTTGGTTTGAAGAAATCAACTGTGGGAGCAATTATTAGGAAATGGAAGACATATAAGACCACTATTAATCTCCCATGATCGGGGGCTCCACGCAAGATCTCACCTCGTGGGGGACCTAGTGGATGACCTGCAGAGAGCTGGGACCAAAGTAACAAAGCCTACCATCAGTAACAAACTACGCCACCAGGGACACAAATCCTGCAGTGCCAGATGTTTCCCCCTGCTTAAGCCAGTACATGTCCAGGCCCGTCTGAAGTTTGCTAGAGAGCATTTGGATGATCCAGAAGAAGATTGGGAGAATGTCATATGGTCAGATGAAACCAAAATAGAAAGGGACCAGGACGACTGATCCGTGTAAAGGTGAGAATGAATGGGGCCATGTATCGTGAGATTTTGAGTGAAAACCTCCTTCCATCAGCAAGGGCATTGAAGATGAAATGTGGCTGGGTCTTTCAGCATGACAATGATCCCAAACACACTGCCCGGGCAACGAAGGAGTGACTTCGTAAGAAGCATTTCCAGGTCCTGGAGTGGCCTAGCCAGTCTCCAGATCTCAACCCCATAGAAAATCTTTGGAGGGAGTTGAAAGTCCGTGTTGCCCAGCAACAGCCACAAAACATCACTGCTCTAGAGGAGATCTGCATGGAGGAATGGGCCAAAATACCAGCAACAGTGTGTGAAAACCTTGTGAAGACTTACAGAAAACGTTTGACCTCTGTCATTGCCAACAAATGGTATATAACAAAGTATTGAGATAAACTTTTTGTTATTGACCAAATACTTATTTTCCACCATAATTTGAAAATAAATTCATTAAAAATCCTACAATGTGATTTTCTGGATTATTTTTTCTCATTTTGTCTGTCATAGTTGAAGTGTACCTATGATGACAATTACAGGCCTCTCTCATCTTTTAAAGTGGGAGAACTTGCACAATTGGTGGCTGAATAAATACTTGTATATATAAATATATATATGTTGAATACGTAGGAGCTCAAGTTGCATCTCTTTCTCACCCCAACACCTTTTGGAAAGAAATGTTTGCTTTTTTGGACATTTATGGATTTTATAATGTTTTCCCCCAACACCATTTTATTATCACATAGCAGATTTTTTGTAATTATATAGCAGACCTTCATGCCAAATTGAGTCAAAAGCTTATGAGAAATCAACAAAGCATGAGAAGACTTTGTCTTTGTTTTGGTTTGTTTGTTTGTCAATTAGAGTGTGCAGGGTGAATACATGGTCTGTCATACCGTAATTTAGTAAAAAGCCAATTTGACATTTGCTCAGTACATTGTTTTCACTGAAGAAATTGCCCTGTAGTTCATTCAATGTAATTGGAGAATCCAGTGGGTTCTGGTAGTCTTTAATAGTTGATTCTAAGATTTTCAATTGATCAGGTCTTTGCTGTTTGATCTTTGTTATAAGGTCAGAAGATTGGAGAAGTGGTTTACCAATACATCTCCGTTTTGCATAGATAACTATTCGGGTTGTTGTTTGTTTAGAGTGTTCCAATTTTACCAGAAGTGGTTAGATTCTATGGGTTCTTCAATTACATTGAGCTGAATTCTGACGTGCTGTTCCTTCTTTTTCCGTAGTGTATTTCTGTATTGTTTTAGTGATTCACCGTAGTGAAAGCGTAGGCTGTGGTTGTCTGGATCTCTATGTTTTTGGTTGGACAGGTTTCCCAATTTCTTTCTTAGGTTTTTGCATCAAATCATTTGTCATTGTTGTTAATTGTCTGCTTGAAATGTCTAGATTTGATAGGGAAGCTGAAAGGTCAAATATACTATTTAGGCTTTCTACTGCCAACTATCGTCACTAACTCTTACAGTTGAATGCATTCAGTCGTACAACTGACTAGGTATCCCCCTTTATCTCTTGATCTCCCCGCTCTCATCTCTATCTTTCTATCCTCACTGCAACACTTTTGTGACTGTGTTGGCTTGAGAGTGAAATATAAGTGGGTGGATCTCAGTGGCTTGTGTTTCCTAATAATGGTGAGAGTCAATAGAGAATTGTACTATACAATATTCTTAACTGCAAACGTTTGGATTGTGAGGAAAGCTTATGGCATTGGATGCAAACAAATAACTCAGATGGAAAGAGAAGCTCGTGCCAAGGTTTGGATGAGACACTTTGGAGTCTGTTAAGTGCCTCTGGGTGACCTTCAAAGACAGGAAATATCTGGAGTTTCAGCAAAAGCTTCCAAACCAGAAACTAAAGCTTTGTTATTTCAATATGAGAAGGAGAACGTGAAATCAAACTTGTTCAGGTACAGTACGTGCTCAGGTGAAGCAAGTTTTGTGACGCTGTAACTGAAAACATTGGATCCATTAGTAAAGAATTGGATTGATTTAAGGCGAGGAAAGAAAAATGAGATGTTCTCCACCAGCAGCAAGGCAGATGCCTCCTACAGCCTACTGGTATGTCTCTGTCTTGACTATCAACTGTGGATCCTGATGAGTCATCTTCATGTCACTTCATGTTGTGCCAGGAAAGCGATAAGGCAGCTCTCACAACATTAGACCTCCTAGCCAGGAGCAATCGGGCTTGGCGGTGTGTATATGTGCGTCTGTGTGTGCATCATTTGAAACAAAGCATCCCTCCAAGCGGTGAGCCAGTCACATATGAGCTGCCATTTCCCTCAACAACCCCTTCTAGTCTGTCATCTCAGCCAGAACTCCTTTTTCTATACAGACAGAGAGAGAGAGAGAGAGAGAGAGAGAGAGAGAGAGAGAGAGAGAGAGAGAGAGAGAGAGAGAGAGAGAGAGAGAGAGAGAGATCACCTATAGCTGCTGTATGACGTGCTTTACTGGATTTTAATAGGCATGGTTGTGCATTAGTCCACCCCCAGGTGACACAAAACAACAGGTCGCGATGTCACTTCCTAATCTGAAGCTCCATTTAAAAAACTGATGTCATCGCCATGGTTTCCCCTGACAAGTGTCCGACCGGCCTCACCGTTTTACTGTGCATGCTGTCATATCAGCATTAATGTCAAGGATGGGTGGCATTGAATTCATTAGTGAGACACCCTTAAAAGGGTTATTTATTTTTCCTGCAGGATTGTCTCTGAGGCTGGTAGATTTCCTGAAGCACATACCTTATTAATGATGTCAGTCTGTCAAGGGGAGCGTAAGGGGAGTGATTCCCCAGGCTGACGGGGAAGCTGACGGGGAAGCTATGGCAGGGTCAACGGGAACATATGGAGGATAAGATCTGGCTAACAGGGAGCCCTGGGAAATGGCCTCCTGTCTGTGGTTTATCTGACCCCCATTCCTCTTCAGAACAGGATATGCTGTGGCGTGATAGTGGAGAAAAGCAGAAAACATTTGATCCATTTGAATGGGAATGGGTGATGAAATACATGAGTAACTGCTGAATGACCATATATGTATTGTATTGATTGTTTTTTATTTTTTATGTTTACATACACCTTAGCCAAATACATTTCATTTAAGTTTTTCACAATTCCTGACATTTAATACTAATAAAAATGTCCTGTCTTAGGTCAGTTAAGATCACCACTTTATTTTAAGAATGTGAAATGTCAGAATAATAGTAGAGAGAATGATTTATTTCAGCTTTTATTTCTTTCATCACATTCCCAGTGGGTCAGAAGTTCACATACACTCAATTAGTATTTGGTAGCATTGCCTTTAAATTGTTTAACTTGGGTCAAATGTTTCGGGTAGCCTTCCACAAGCTTCCCACAATAAGTTGGGTGAATTTTGGCCTATTCCTCCTGACAGTGCTGGTGTAACTGAGTCAGGTTTGTAGGCCTCCTTGCTCGCACACGCTTTTTCAGTTCTGCCCACAAATGATCTATAGGTGCGTGCCCAGAGTGAACTGCCTCCTACAAATATATGCATATTATTATTAGTATTGGATTGAAAACACTCTGAAGTTTCTAAAACTGTTTGAATGATGTCTGTGAGTATAACAGAACTCATATGGCAGGCAAAAACATGAGAAAAAATCCAAACAGGAAGTGGGAAATCTGAGGTTTGTAGTTTTTGAACTCAGCCCCTATCAAATTCACAGTGGGATATGGGTTATTTTGCACTTCCTACGGCTTCCACTAGATGTTAAACGTCTGAATGTTGTTTCAGGCCGCTCCTGTGAAGGGGGGCCGGATCTGTCATGTTTTGTCATTTATTATCATGTCTTGTCCCTGTGCTTTCCATTCTATTCGTTTCCCTCTGCTGGTCTTATTAGGTTCTTTCCCTCTTTCTAGCCCTCTCTCTCCCCCTCCCTCTCTCACTCTCTCGCTCTCTCTTCTCTCTATCGTTCCGTTCCTGCTCCCAGCTGTTCCTATTCCCCTAATCATCATTTAGTCTTCCCACACCTGTTCCCGATCCTTTTCCCTGATTAGAGTCCCTATTTCTCTCCTTGTTTCCCGTACCTGCCCTGTCGGATCCTCATTTATAATTCACCGTGCTGTGTCTATGTTTTGCCCTGTCGTGTCGTGTTTCCCTCAGATGCTGCGTGGTGAGCAGGTGTCTGAGTCTGCTAGGTTCAAGTGCCTTCCCGAGGCAACCTGCAGTTCTCGATCAAGTCTCCTGTCTGTTCTCGTCTTTACGTGTAGTATTATGCTTTTTGTTTTGTAAAGTTTATTCTGGATTAAATACTCTGTTTTCGCCAAGTCGCTTTTGGGTCCTCATTCATCAGCATGACAGAAGGATCCGACCGAGGAATGGACCCAGCGACTACAGACGCTCGTAACACTGCCGTCGAGATCCAAGGAGCCATGCTCGGCAGACACGAGCAGGAATTGTCTGCTGCTCGCCATGCCGTGGAGAACCTGGCCGCTCAGGTTTCCGACCTCTCTGGACAGTTCCAGAGTCTTCGTCTCGTGCCACCTGTTACTTCCTGGCCTGCCGAGCCTCCAGAACCTAGGGTTAATAACCCACCTTGCTACTCCGGGCAGCCCACTGAGTGCCGCTCCTTTCTCACCCAGTGTGAGATTGTGTTCTCTCTCCAACCCAACACATACTCTAGAGAGAGAGCTCGGGTTGCTTACGTCATTTCACTCCTTACTGGCCGGGCCCGAGAGTGGGGCACAGCTATCTGGGAGGCAAGGGCTGATTGTTCTAACAATTACCAGAACTTTAAAGAGGAGATGATTCGGGTTTTTGACCGTTCAGTTTTTGGTGGGGAGGCTTCTAGGGTCCTGGCTTCCCTATGCCAAGGTGATCGATCCATAACGGATTACTCTATAGAGTTTCGTACTCTTGCTGCCTCTAGTGACTGGAACGAGCCGGCGCTGCTCGCTCGTTTTCTGGAGGGACTCCACACAGTGGTCAAAGATGAGATTCTCTCTCGGGAGGTTCCTTCCAGTGTGGACTCTTTGATTGCTCTCGCCATCCGCATAGAACGACGGGTAGATCTTCGTCACCAGGCTCGTGGAAGAGAGCTCGCATCAACGGTGTTTCCCTGCTCCGCATCGCAACCATCTCCCTCCTCTGGCTCTGAGACTGAGCCCATGCAGCTGGGAGGGATTCGCATCTCGACTAAGGAGAGGGAACGGAGGATCACCAACCGCCTGTGCCTCTATTGCGGATTTGATGGACATTTTGTTAATTCATGTCCAGTAAGAGGCCAGAGCCCATCAGTAAGCGGAGGGCTACTGGTGAGCGCTACTACTCAGGTCTCTTCATCTAGATCTTGTACTACTATGTCGGTCCATCTACGCTGGACCGGTTCGGGTGCTACATGCAGTGCCTTGATTGACTCTGGGGCTGAGGGTTGTTTCATGGACGAAGCATGGGTTCGGAAACATAACATTCCTTTCAGACAGTTAGACAAGCCTACGCCCATGTTTGCCTTAGATGGTAGTCATCTTCCCAGTATCAGATTTGAGACACTACCTTTAACTCTCACAGTATCTGGTAACCACAGTGAGACTATTTCTTTTTTGATTTTTCGTTCACCTTTCACACCTGTTGTTTTGGGTCATCCCTGGCTAGTATGTCATAATCCTTCTATTAATTGGTCTTGTAATTCTATCCTATCCTGGAACGTATCTTGTCATGTGAAGTGCTTAATGTCTGCCATCCCTCCCATTTCTTCTGTCCCCACTTCTCAGGAGGAACCTGGCGATTTGACAGGAGTGCCGGAGGAATATCATGATCTGCGCACGGTCTTCAGTCGGTCCCGAGCCAACTCCCTTCCTCCTCACCGGTCGTATGATTGTAGTATTGATCTCCTTCCGGGGACCACTCCTCCTCGGGGTAGACTATACTCTCTGTCGGCTCCCGAACGTAAGGCTCTCGAGGATTATTTATCTGTGTCTCTTGACGCCGGTACCATAGTGCCTTCTTCCTCTCCGGCCGGGGCGGGGTTCTTTTTTGTTAAGAAGAAGGACGGTACTCTGCGCCCCTGCGTGGATTATCGAGGGCTGAATGACATAACGGTTAAGAATCGTTATCCGCTTCCCCTTATGTCATCAGCCTTCGAGATTCTGCAGGGAGCCAGGTGCTTTACTAAGTTGGACCTTCGTAACGCTTACCATCTCGTGCGCATCAGAGAGGGGGACGAGTGGAAAACGGCGTTTAACACTCCGTTAGGGCATTTTGAGTACCGGGTTCTGCCGTTTGGTCTCGCCAATGCGCCAGCTGTTTTTCAGGCATTAGTTAATGATGTTCTGAGAGACATGCTGAACATCTTTGTTTTTGTCTATCTTGACGATATCCTGATTTTTTCACCGTCACTCGAGATTCATGTTCAGCACGTTCGACGTGTTCTACAGCGCCTTTTAGAGAATTGTCTCTACGTAAAGGCTGAGAAGTGCTCTTTTCATGTCTCCTCCGTTACTTTTCTCGGTTCCGTTATTTCCGCTGAAGGCATTCAGATGGATTCCGCTAAGGTCCAAGTTGTCAGTGATTGGCCCGTTCCAAGGTCACGTGTCGAGTTGCAGCGCTTTTTAGGTTT
Organism: Oncorhynchus gorbuscha; assembly: GCF_021184085.1. Classification (NCBI taxonomy): domain Eukaryota; kingdom Metazoa; phylum Chordata; class Actinopteri; order Salmoniformes; family Salmonidae; genus Oncorhynchus; species Oncorhynchus gorbuscha. The sequence continues at coordinate 51,266,310 of NC_060193.1, forward strand.
CGCTAATTTCTATCGGCGTTTCATTCGTAATTTCGGTCAAGTTGCTGCCCCTCTCACAGCTCTTACTTCTGTCAAGACGTGTTTTAAGTGGTCCGGTTCCGCCCAGGGAGCTTTTGATCTTCTAAAAGAACGTTTTACGTCCGCTCCTATCCTCGTTACTCCTGACGTCACTAGACAATTCATTGTCGAGGTTGACGCTTCAGAGGTAGGCGTGGGAGCCATTCTATCCCAGCGCTTCCAGTCTGACGATAAGGTTCATCCTTGCGCTTATTTTTCTCATCCCCTGTCGCCATCTGAGCGCAACTATGATGTGGGTAACCGTGAACTGCTCGCCATCCGCTTAGCCCTAGGCGAATGGCGACAGTGGTTGGAGGGGGCGACCGTTCCTTTTGTCGTTTGGACAGACCATAAGAACCTTGAGTACATCCGTTCTGCCAAACGACTTAATGCCCGTCAAGCTCGTTGGGCGTTGTTTTTCGCTCGTTTCGAGTTTGTGATTTCTTACCGTCCGGGTAGCAAGAACACCAAGCCTGATGCCTTATCCCGTCTGTTTAGTTCTTCTGTGTGGCTTCTACTGATCCCGAGGGGATTCTTCCTTATGGGCGTGTTGTCGGGTTGACAGTCTGGGGAATTGAAAGACAGGTTAAGCAAGCACTCACGCACACTGCGTCGCCGCGCGCTTGTCCTAGTAACCTCCTTTTCGTTCCTGTTTCCACTCGTCTGGCTGTTCTTCAGTGGGCTCACTCTGCCAAGTTAGCTGGTCATCCCGGTGTTCGAGGCACTCTTGCGTCTATTCGCCAGCGATTTTGGTGGCCGACTCAGGAGCGTGACACGCGCCGTTTCGTGGCTGCTTGTTCGGACTGCGCGCAGACTAAGTCGGGTAACTCTCCTCCTGCCGGTCGTCTCAGACCGCTCCCCATTCCTTCTCGACCATGGTCTCACATCGCCCTAGACTTCATTACCGGTCTGCCTTTGTCTGCGGGGAAGACTGTGATTCTTACGGTTGTCGATAGGTTCTCTAAGGCGGCACATTTCATTCCCCTCGCTAAACTTCCTTCCGCTAAGGAGACGGCACAAATCATTATCGAGAATGTGTTCAGAATTCATGGCCTCCCGTTAGACGCCGTTTCAGACAGAGGCCCGCAATTCACGTCACAATTTTGGAGGGAGTTCTGTCGTTTGATTGGTGCGTCCGTCAGTCTCTCTTCCGGGTTTCATCCCCAGTCTAACGGTCAAGCAGAGAGGGCCAATCAGACGATTGGTCGCATACTACGCAGCCTTTCTTTCAGAAACCCTGCGTCTTGGGCAGAACAGCTCCCCTGGGCAGAATACGCTCACAACTCGCTTCCTTCGTCTGCTACCGGGTTATCTCCGTTTCAGAGTAGTCTGGGTTACCAGCCTCCTCTATTCTCTTCCCAGCTTGCCGAGTCCAGCGTTCCCTCCGCTCAAGCGTTTGTCCAACGTTGTGAGCGCACCTGGAGGAGGGTGAGGTCTGCACTTTGCCGCTACAGGGCACAGACTGTGAGAGCCGCCAATAAACGCAGGATTAAGAGTCCTAGGTATTGTTGCGGCCAGAGAGTGTGGCTTTCCACTCGCAACCTTCCTCTTACGACAGCTTCTCGTAAGTTGACTCCGCGGTTCATTGGTCCGTTCCGTGTCTCCCAGGTCGTCAATCCTGTCGCTGTGCGACTGCTTCTTCCGCGACATCTTCGTCGCGTCCATCCTGTCTTCCATGTCTCCTGTGTTAAGCCCTTTCTTCGCACCCCGTTCGTCTTCCCTCCCCCTCCCGTCCTTGTCGAGAGCGCACCTATTTACAAGGTACATAAGATCATGGACATGCGTTCTCGGGGACGGGGTCACCAATACTTAGTGGATTGGGAGGGTTACGGTCCTGAGGAGAGGAGTTGGGTTCCGTCTCGGGACGTGCTGGACCGTTCACTCATTGATGATTTCCTCCGTTGCCGCCAGGATTCCTCCTCGAGTGCGCCAGGAGGCGCTCGGTGAGTGGGGGGGTACTGTCATGTTTTGTCATTTATTATCATGTCTTGTCCCTGTGCTTCCCATTCTATTCGTTTCCCTCTGCTGGTCTTATTAGGTTCTTTCCCTCTTTCTAGCCCTCTCTCTTCCCCTCCCTCTCTCACTCTCTCGCTCTCTCTTCTCTCTATCGTTCCGTTCCTGCTCCCAGCTGTTCCTATTCCCCTAATCATCATTTAGTCTTCCCACACCTGTTCCCGATCCTTTTCCCTGATTAGAGTCCCTATTTCTCTCCTTGTTTCCCGTACCTGCCCTGTCGGATCCTCATTTATAATTCACCGTGCTGTGTCTATGTTTTGCCCTGTCGTGTCGTGTTTCCCTCAGATGCTGCGTGGTGAGCAGGTGTCTGAGTCTGCTAGGTTCAAGTGCCTTCCCGAGGCAACCTGCAGTTCTCGATCAAGTCTCCAGTCTGTTCTCGTCTTTACGTGTAGTATTATGCTTTTTGTTTTGTAAAGTTTATTCTGGATTAAATACTCTGTTTTCGCCAAGTCGCTTTTGGGTCCTCATTCATCAGCATGACAGGATCAGAGCTGTTTGACTAAGGGGTCTTCCACTAGCCTCGTTCTCAGTCATGCGCTTTCACATGAGAGGTATCTCTCGTTCCATTGCTTTTCTACAGAAAATGGAACTCTCCGGTTGGAATATTATTGAACATTCATGATAAAAACATTCTAAAGATTGATTCTATACTTAGTTTGACAAGTTTCTTCAACCTGTAATATAACTTTTTGAACGTTTCGTCTGACTGGACCAGAAAGTGCTTTTGGATTTGTTTACCAAACACCCTAACAAATTAAGCAATTTGGACATAAATGGACATAAATGATGGACATTATCGAACAAAACAAGCATTCATTGTGGAACTGCGATTCCTGGGAGTGCATACGGATGAAGATCATCAAAGGTAAGTGAATTTTTATAATACTATTTATGACTAATGTTGACTACCCAACATGGCAGATATAGCTCTGGCTGGTTTGGGCTCTGAGCGCCGTTCTCAGATTATGCTTTTTCCATTAGTTAAAAAAAGAAAATCTGACACAGCGGTTGCATGAAGGAGAAGTGTATCTGAAGTTCCATGCATAACACTTGAATTTTCATCGACAGTTATAATGAGTATTTCTGTGAATTCATGTGGCTCTCTACAATATCACTGCATGTTTTGGAACTACTGAACATAACACGCCAATGTAAAATAAGATTTTCGGATATAAATATGAACTTGATCGAACAAAACATACACTCAGTCCTATGAGTGTCATCTGATGAAGATCATCAAAGGTTAGAGATTAATTTAATCTCTATTTGAGATTTTTGTGACTCCTCTCTTTGGCTGGAAAAATGGCTGGGTTTTTCTAAGAGTTGGTGGTGACCTAACATAATCGTTTGTGGAGCTTTTGCTGTAAAGCATTTTTGAAATCAGACACTGTGGCTGGATTAATGAGAATTTTATCTTTAAAATGGTGCCCAATACTTCTATGTTAGAGAAATTTGATGTATGAGATTTCTGTTGATTTGTATTTGGAGACCTGCAATTTCATTGGCTGTTGGCGATTGGTTCCGCTAGCGGAACAGGGTTTTGCCACAACTTTGGAAGTATGCTTGGGGTCATTGTCCATTTGGAAGACCGATTCCTCCAGCATCTTCACAAGGTCCTTTGCTGTTGTTCTGGGATTGATTTGCACTTTTCGCACCAAAGTACGTTCATCTCTAGGAGACAGAACGCGTCTTCTTCCTGAGTGGTATGACGGCTACGTGGTCCCGTGGTGTTTATACT